>NC_079410.1:4305712-4433212 GCF_029220125.1 Pseudoliparis swirei | reverse complement strand
GGGGGGACACACACACGGCAGCTCGGGGACCCACATCTGACTCGGATTGGACGCCGGGCCCAACTGTAGCTGCCATTCAACGAGAGGCCGTTGGGTTTACAGCCACGCCGCTTGGCGAGACTCCAGATCTCCCTTAATACCCCCGTGTGTGTTTCTAAAGAACCAGAGCGCCGGGAAGGGAAGTACGAGGCACTGGCGGGAGAATCCGTCATTGTTTACAGCAGCAGAAGGAATGGAGGAGGAGGAAGTCATTTATTGGAATTGAAAGATAAGAGCGGAATGTCTGATTCAGAGGAATGACCCTCATTAAAAAGATGAGCGCTCACGTCCATGGAGAGCAGCTTCACTTCTTAAATTTAGTGATTATCTTCTCAGAAAGGTTCATCCTTGTGAAACATGAGCTAGAGGATTCTCTATTGTTGTGTATTGACTGTTATTTTCACTCATCTCCCACTTGATTTCATGGAATAAAACACTGGACCGCGTCCCGTGCTCTCACCTGCGATCCTCTGCATCTTCATGCGCCGGGCCTGGATGCGGCCCTTGGCCAGCCTCTGCTTGGCGATGATGCAGCGGATGTGGTCGGCGAAGATGAAGTTGGCCTGCAGGATGGGGAGGGGCTTGGCGTGCGGGTTGGAGCCGGGCTTGTGGATGACGATGTTCAGCGCGCGGCTGTCGTCCTCGACGCCGGACACCTGCATGTCCTGTCGAGAGAGAGGGGGGGGGCGGAGTCAGGAGAGAGCGGAGAAAAACGTAGAAAAACAAGAAAGCGAGAGCTGCAAATGGATGGAAAGGTAACGGGAACTTAAACTGTAGCTGCGTTCATGAGGTCAGACTAAAGTGACCTTCACAAAGCAGAAGATGGAAGAAAAGCCGACGTCATAGGATGACATTGCATTGTGATTCGTCTACTGTAAATCCATGGATCGTGGAGGTCTCCATCGTGGAATATGCCTACTATTCATACACTCTGTCATATTCATTGAATGTATTTAAACTCTAAATCTGTCCTTCTGGTCACATGACATCTATTGCATCTGTCCATCCTGGAGAGGGATCCTCCTCTGTTGCTCTCCTGAAGGGTTATTTGGGAGTTTTTCCTGGTCCGATGTGAGGTTTTGGGGCAGGGATGTCTATGTGTACAGATTGTAAAGCACTCCGAGACAAATTAGTAATTTGTGAAATTGGGCTATACAAATAAACTGAATTGAATTGAATTGAATTTCACAATAGCTGTGTGGATGTTACGCAATACACTCTTGCAGAATTTCTCTGTAAAAATGAAATGCGCTATCGGCTCCACTCCGACTCATCTGTGGCCGCGCCGACGCAGCGTGACTAAACCCGTGAAGTCGCCGGGGGCGACGGTAAAGAGAGATAACGAACGCTCGGCCGATTAAGCATCGCAAGAAGTTATTTGGTGAAAAAAAAGAAGAAGGCGTGATCGACGTCTGATGAGAGAAGAGGAGGAGAGGAACGGAAAAGACTTATTGGTGGCAAGAGGAGGAGATGAGGAAAAATAAGAAGAAAAAAAAATCACCAAATGAGAAAATAAATGAAAACAAAGCGTAATTGAAAAGTAGAAAGATGGAAGGAAAGAAGTTAAAGTATAAAGAAAAGAATGAAAGAGGACTCATTGGCTTTAATGGCCGACACGGTTCTCTTACTTGCAGGAGGCCGGCGAACTTGACCACTCCCCACCCGAGGCGCTTGGTCTCCGGCTCCACCAGACTCATCTGGTACACGTCCACAGCGAGGAACCTCTGGGCCTGGCCGCCGTCTTTACTGACCACCATGCAGGCGATGAGGTCGCTGTTGTCTGGAGAGAAGCGACAGAGACACGACGGCGAGGGGCCGGACTTTAGCAAACGACACCACCCGTTATAAAGAATAGGATTATTTCAGCTTTGATTTCAATGCATCAACTTGTGGGCGTTTAGCGGGTATTTTTCTTTTAGCCTCGCGGTAGATTTATCAGACATGAAAGAAGAAGAAGTGCCATGGCCGTCATATCAAGAGGCCTCAGAGTCCTTCACACTCGGCGTGTTTTGTCTGGAGGGCGAGATAAGACGTCTGCTAAGTCGAAACTATTCTCCAACCACAACAGGATGAAGCACTTTACACAAAGTAGAGGAGTCTAATTATTCTTTGGGGGAGTTTGGTCTTAAACTAAAGTCCTGGACAGGCTTTGACAAAACGTGACACTAAAGTCAGAATTTTCTAAAAGTATGTGCACTTCATCTGAAGGGAACACAAATACACAAATATGTGCCAATACATCGTGAAGATGTTGACTTAGAAAAAGAAAAAGAAAAACGTAAATGTCTTATTTTTCAAAGCGGTTTTTTTCTTTCATTGAAGATACCATTCAATGAATCATAAATACTCTCTACATAGTTAATGTGTAAATGACTATTCTCTGGTTGTTAATGAAGTCTCTACAGAGGTGTGTAGAGGCCCATCTCCAGTGTTCTAGTGGTACATTGTGTTATCGCCTTAGAAGACTAACGGAGGGGTAGAAAACCCTTAAAACCCCTTTTTATGTGAGCGCAGCTGAAAACAGTTTTGCAGGTGAGAGAAGCTATAAAACTGGCCTTCCTTTGAGCCACAAGAAGAACAACATTAATATTTCCAATACAAATCAACGGGCTCTTTGAAGCCAGCACTCCCGGCACCTGTTGCATCACAGAAGGCAGACAATGGAGCGACTGTGTTCACAGGTACGAGAAGAAGCTAAAACAAAGCGTACGACTTTCGTGTTTCGGGTCACGCTGGATATAAAACGTGCGAAGCCTTCAGTGTCGTCAGATTCTTCTAAAGGTGACTCATCCTCGTGAGTGAATGTTCATGCTGCGGTGGTTCACACGCGTTTACAGCCAACGATAAGTCCACTTCCTGATACACAGTCCAGGTACAGGTGCTGGCAGTAGCACTATTGGTCAGAGAAGGAGTTTGTGGTTTGTTTCTATGCATTAGTCAAATGATTTTGAGATCACGAAAGTGGAACACTCCGTCATTTATGGCCGTGTCATGCAGTCCGAAGACAGAAAACGTGTGAAACAATAGAATATATTCAGATACCGCGACACCTCTCAGGATCTGAAGGCTCTCTGCCGCGTCGCCGGTTTGATCCCCGTCATCGGGACACTAAGTTTAAATCTTTACCCGTTTCCAAAAAAGTACCCGAAGCTGCAGCTCGGTCGTCACGGACGATGAGATAACGACGGAGCGGGCCACAGACCGGACGGCCGAGAAACAAGCGAGAGGAATTTACAATGAACTATTGATAAAGATGATACTTAGAAATCGCAAATAAGATGCAGTGGTGCAAGTCATATTTTACAAATTGCGTCATTTTCTTAACTTTTCATCTGTGAAAGAGGAAAGAAAAACTTTCTTTGCTTGCATCATAAAGAAGATAAAACCACATGATGGGCTGTGAGGG
Organism: Pseudoliparis swirei; assembly: GCF_029220125.1. Taxonomy (NCBI): domain Eukaryota; kingdom Metazoa; phylum Chordata; class Actinopteri; order Perciformes; family Liparidae; genus Pseudoliparis; species Pseudoliparis swirei. The sequence continues at coordinate 4,429,767 of NC_079410.1, read as the reverse complement.
GAACCGTGTTCTCTCTTTCTGAGAGCTTCAATGAGGGAAGAGGCTCATTTCAAGAGAAGAGAGAGAGCGAGAGAGAGAGAGAGAGAGAGAGAGAGCGAGGTGGCTGCCCCGTCTGCTCTCAGGGTGAAAGACACAAGTAAAATGGTGGATTATAAACCGGTCACATTGTCATTTTGAGGTGGTAACAGACGTCCTGTAACCCTGCGATTCTTCTTCTGGTGCGTCTGCGTGACCGAGCACATCGAGCTCGCGACCGCGGCGCCTCCAGCTGAAGGTCGTCCGTCCTTCAAGGAATCCAAGATTATGTTATCCGAATATTGCGTCATCATTTTTTTGGGAAGATTATTTGCAGCGTAACACTCGGTTCACGGTCGACGATCAAAGACAACGAGAGGATTTAGACGAAGCCGCTAGATTTGGTTCTAGTGAAGATAAGAGGACGCGAGGAGGGCGCGAGGACAATGTGAGGAGGGAGTGAGGAGGACGCGAGGAGGACATGAGGACAATGTGAGGAGGGAGTGAGGAGGACGCGAGGAAGCTGTGAGGAGGGAGTGAGGAGGACGCGAGGGGGACGCAAAGAGGATGTGAGGACGTGAGGAGGATGTGAGGAGGACGCGAGGACAATGTGAGGAGGGAGTGAGGAGGACGCGAGGAAGCTGTGAGGAGGGAGTGAGGAGGATGCGAGGAAGGAGTGAGGAGGACGCGAGGAAGCTGTGAGGAGGGAGTGAGGAGGACGCGAGGAAGCTGTGAGGAGGGAGTGAGGAGGACGCGAGGAAGCTGTGAGGAGGGAGTGAGGAGGGCGCGAGGGGGACGCAAAGAGGATGTGAGGACGCGAGGAGGATGTGAGGAGGACGCGAGGAGAACATCTTTCATTTTCTCAACTTCTCATCTGTGAGAGGAAAGTAAAACGTTCTTCTCTTGCGTAATCCCATCACTGCTCTTGTGGTGATAGACGAGTGTCTGTGATTATCTCCCTCCGCCTTTCTTCAGTTAGACTTTTATTACAGTAATTACCCTTCATGTAGTATTTATTTTTATGGCTGTGGCAGCGGGGGGTGTTAAGGCTCGGCTGCAGAGTGGGTGGAGCGGGGGTGTGGTTCAGGGAACGGTGTCTGATTGTCATCAGCTGGTCTGGGGACAATCAGACCAGCTGATGACAATCTGTGTTTGTGTATCTGCGAGGCGGTGACTTCAAAAGGAGCTGGATGGACTGGAGAGGGGAGGAGCGTGCAGAGCAGAGACACAGTCTGCGGTCGGAATAAAAACTATTACCGAATATCCCTCTGGCTGCTGGTGACTTATTGGTGCTTTAGGGGGGGAACCTACTAGTGACAGCGACACACTTGTCACAATGGCGTCCCACCCCGAAGCTTCGGCTCCACTTCCCAAAAGTGTAAAGCCGATAAATGAATAACGAGTCCCGACTCACTAAGGTCCAGGACGTCGTCCGTCTTGATCAGGTCTTCAGATCTGGTCAGAGGCAGCTGCGTCTCGGGTTCCCTCTGCAGCTGAAGAGACAGCGACCGCAACATGAAGAACACACGGATCGCCTGAGAGAGAGAGAGAGAGAGAGACATTAACACAGGTGTCAGGTTGAAGCGGGTTACAAGCAAATGAAAAGAACAGCAGAATGAGTGGTGGTCTCCGTTTTGCAGCATAATTGAAGTAATGCAAAATAAGTTACACCTGCTATGTTTAAGTTTACATAATTCTGCTCTCATGTGAAGAAACTCATATTTCTGCATAAATGACCCGATTCTCCACGAGTCCGACGACTCGAACTCGAGCGCCGGGCACTGTAACGGTCAGTGTTGCGCAACGGCGTGGGCCGAGCGGCCGTACCCGGCGCGTCTTCTCCACGTCTCCACAGGGGAGCCGCTTCATGAAGTCGATGCCCGTCAGGGGGGTGCCGGTGGGCGGCAGCAGCACCGAGGCGTCCATCATGAGATACTCCACGTTCAGCGGTTTACTCTGCAACACACACACACACACACACACGTGTGCGTGAGGACAGACGAGCCCACAGATCAACAGACGTGACGCGTGGAAAAAAGGCCAACTGACCGTCAAGCTCCGGTATTCATCTTCAAACATGTCCAGGAAGATGTCCTCGCCCTGTGAGGACATGAAATCAATGCGCTTAAATTCATAATTATATTATTAATTAGTCATAATTATAGTGTAGAATTGTCACATTAATCATGAACACACACACACACACTTATAGGATATGACTCATATCAGAGTCAATATCATATACTCGATGACTCATCTCACAACACTTTATCTACTCTAAGGTGACTTATTAAAATAGTATGTGGACATTTTAAACTGTCGCCTCTTTTCTCCTAACATGACGCATCGGGCTGAGCGTTCCTCCTCTTCCTCATGAATGATCACCGGAGTTCCTGAATGACGTTCCTAGAACAGGGAACGCTCAACTTGTGCTTGGAGACGCACAGTTGAGCGTCTCGGCCCAGAGGAGAGGGGTTGTTTGTGTGCTTGTGATACGGATCGACACACACACAAGTGAAAAAAGAAACTACGGTGTGACAAGATGTTGTAGGTTCATTTCTCAAATGGAAGAAACAGGAACATTATTTTACACATTCATTTATATCCACTACTTACCAGCTCAGTAACATTTGTATTGGAGGAAGGCAACTCAACAAAGTACTTTAACTAGATGACAGGGCTCTTGAATGCGGCGCTAAGTGGAGTTGCGATATGGTTTGATGATTTAATCCAGTAACAGAGCAACATTTTGAAGCACGCAAGACATTTTTATTTATTACAACGTCCAATGTTTTCTCCCGTTTCATTTCAGATTAATCAGCATTATATTATTTAATCCAAATATACTTTAATAAAATAAGCATTTAATCTCATGAGATTCATTATTCAAACTTCCACTTATAAATAAATATATATTCTGAATCTTTTGGTAGACGTTGGAGAGGATATTCTAAATGATTTTAAACTTTTATCATAACCTGTTGAGTGAACCAGTTCTGAACAAAAAGCTGCGAGGAACAATTTAATTTATTTCCTCTTCAGGAAGTTAATGCTTATATCAAGAGTATTTACCTGAACGCTCTCATATAAACACTCGGCCTCTTCTTGACGGCGAGCCAAACTCAACTCCACTCACTCAAAGAGAAACAGAAAGCAGCGATAGCTACGAGCGAGAGGCAGTAAAGTAAACGTCGGGAACACTTTCGCTTTTACCTCTTTAGCTTTCAGGGAAATGGCTTTTGTTATAATAAGTGGATGCGTTTAAACACACACACACACACACACACACACACACACACACACACACACACACACACACACACACACACACACACACACACACACACACACACACACACACACACACACACACACACACACACACACACACACACACACACACACACACACACACACACACCTATTGTTGATACACGCATCTCAAGGAGAACCGTTTTCTTGATTATTCTTCCTAGATCACCGTGTTTTTCGGTTTGCAGCCAGAACATCGAACGCTTCTCACGCGATATTTAACTTTATTATCATTTGTTGGACAGCAGATGAATGCTTAGCTTTTCCTTCCTTGTACTTCTTTATGTGTGCATTAATAGTATGTATGTGTGGGTAGATGATTGAGAGAAGCACTTGTGGGTGGGCAGGTGTGTGTGTGTGTGTGTGTGTATTCTCACCTTGTAGAATTTCCGCAGTAAATGCAGACTGTCCTCTCGACCACCCTGCAACACAAACATTAATTATATTAGCAAACAGTCTAAACCACCCACACACAGAGAGAGAGAGAGAGAGAGAGAGAGAGACAGGCGGAGAGACACAGAGAGCGAGAGACAGAAAAAGAGAAAGAGAGAAACAGAGAAAGACAGAGAGGCAGACAGACAGAGATAGAGAGAGACAGATAGAGAGAGAGACAGACAGACAGACAGAGACAGACAGACAGAGAGACTGACAAAGAGAGAGCGAGAGAGAGAAACAGAAGAGACAGAAAGAGACAGAGACAGAAAGAGAGAGGGACAAAGAGAAAGAGAGATAGACAAAGAGACAAAGAGACAGAAAGACAAAGAGACAGACAGACAGACATAGAGCGAGAGAGAGAGAGACTCTTAATAGAAACTGCTATACAATGCCGTCTCCTGTGCTTTTGTTATGAAACATTTCCTCCTTCTCCGGTTTCTCTCTTCACAGTGAGAAGAATAACCGGAGCGCAGGAGGAAGTTCAGACCGTCGTCTTCCTCCTCCGGAGTGAGAGGACATACGTCCAGTAATCCTCCAGCAACGTGACGCCATGTGTGATGAACACGGAATAAACTAAACCTGGAAATAGTGGCCCGTTTTTCTCATCAGAGATGAGTCAGCCATTTCACAAGCAGGCGGAAAGGCAACCAGAGGTCAGAGGTCAAGTTACAATAATAGCTACGGAATTAATATGCAACGGTCGATAAGTCAGTTTTGTGTCTTTATTGCACACAAAGGAGAGCCAGATGTCAGTGAAACTAAAATAAACTTAAAGATTAAAACTAATGATCCTAATTAATTAATGCTGAACTGTGTGAGCAGAAACCCGTTGAGAGGAAACCAAGAGGAGGTGAAACATGAGGAGAGGGAGAAAAGTAATACACCGAAGATTGAGAGAGTACCGAGTAAACCAAGATGGGTAGCAGAGGAGAGAGAGAGAGAGAGAGAGAGAGAGACGGAAAGATTTGAAGAGAGAGAGAGTGAGAAGAGGGGAAGAGAGAGAGAGAGCTAGAGAAAGGAGAGAGCTAGAGAAAGAGGGGAAAAGAAAGAGAGGGAGCTAGAGAGAGAGGGGGGAAATCTAGAAAGAGAGGGAGCTAGAGAGAGAGAGAGAAGGAAAGATTTGAAGAGAGAGAGAGAGAAGGAAAGATTTGAAGAGAGAGAGCGAGGGAGGGGAAGAGAGAGAGAGCTAGAGAGAGGGGGGGGAGAGAGAGAGGGAGAGAGAGACAGTGAGGGGAAGGAAGGGAGGGAGAGAGAGACAGTGAGGGGAAGAAAGGGAGGGAGAGAGGGAGGGAGAGAGAGACAGTGAGGGGAAGGAAGGGAGGGAGAGAGAGACAGTGAGGGGAAAGAAGGGAAGGAGAGACAGTGAGGGGAAGGGAGGGAGAGAGGGAGGGAGAGAGAGAGAGACAGTGAGGGGAAGGAAGGGAGGGAGAGAGAGAGACAGTGAGGGGAAGGAAGGGAGGGAGAGACAGTGAGGGGAAGGGAGGGAGGGAGGGAGGGAGAGAGAGAGACAGTGAGGGGAAGGAAGGGAGGGAGAGAGAGAGAGACAGTGAGGGGAAGGAAGGGAGGGAGAGAGAGAGAGACAGTGAGGGGAAGGAAGGGAGGGAGAGAGGGAGAGAGGGAGAGACAGTGAGGGGAAGGAAGGGAGGGAGAGTGGGAGGGAGAGAGAGACAGTGAGGGGAAGGAAGGGAGGGAGAGACAGTGAGGGGAAGGGAGGGAGGGAGGGAGAGAGAGACAGTGAGGGGAAGGAAGGGAGGGAGAGAGAGACAGTGAGGGGAAGGAAGGGAGGGAGAGACAGTGAGGGGAAGGGAGGGAGGGAGGGAGGGAGAGAGAGAGAGACAGTGAGGGGAAGGAAGGGAGGGAGAGAGAGAGAGACAGTGAGGGGAAGGAAGGGAGGGAGAGAGTAAATGAGGAGGAGCAGACGGCTAAGTGAGGTTTGGAGAGAGTTCTAAGAAGTGATTCAGTTACAACCAGATCCAACTTTCCACCTGCTCGCTCTGATATGTTGACAGTGTGTATGAGTAGCGCGTGTGTGTGTGTGTGTTTGTGTGTGCGTGTGTGTTACCTCCAGGCAGGCCAGATGGACGTCTTTGATGATGCACTGGTTTCCAGACAGAACCGACTGCTTCAATAAGAGGCAGCTCAGCTCCAGAGTGGCAAGACGCACTTTACCGTCTACACACACAGAGAAGCACATCAGGAAGAAGTTAAAGTCAGAAAATAAAGCAAAACGTTTATTAAACATTTCGTCTCAACAAAGCAAAAAGTTTGCATCAAATAACGTTTACGAAGTTAATATCTAATATGTAATCAATTGAGAAAAATGTGTTTTACATCCACAATGTCATATTACATCGTGTGTGTGTGTGTGTGTGTGTGTGTTTTACCTGGCTGTGATGCCCGACTGATGACTCTGATGAGTCGCTCCACCAGCACCAGGCTGTAGGAACTCTTCTCCTGGTCGGGAACCGGCAGCTGCAGACGCTCCAGAAGATCTCGGTTTATACCTTCAGACGGACGGACAATCAGCCTGGATTCTCAAATTAAAGTATATATATAAAAAAAAAATTTAAGTAGCCATAGTGACTCTACAGATCGTGCTAATACGCCTGATTAGGGGACACGAGGCGTTATCTGTGTTTAAGAGAGGTAACACGTTTCATATTATCTGGCATTTATGTAAATAGGGTGGACGAAATAATAGAAACGCCTGTTGGCATAGCACAACGTAATTCACAACGGTACCACAAACAACACCCTCCTTCATACGGTTAAACGATAACCAGAATCATCGCCTCCTCAAAGCCGGCCGGTCATGATGGAGTTCCCACATGTCGTCAGTTCCTCATTTCATCCCACTCGTCTTAAAGTTCATGAGGATCTCTGAACTTTGGACAAACGAGTTCAAGAACCGACCGGACGGAAAACCCAGAACATTGTAAATCTTTGCGACGGCGAGACGTTTTCATCATAGTGATACTGAGATGTATTCGGGTCACGCGGCTACAACTGCGTGAATATTTAAACTCATTTAATGAGATGCACAGTAGGACATTAACAGTTCTGTGTAAAAAAAAAAACACGACTCTAAACGACTAAAAGATGACAGGAAGTGAAGTTGGGGCCGAAGCCGTTGCCACGGCAACCGCGACCAAGCGAAATGAACGAAAGGAAAAAGAAAGTGAGAGAGAGACAAAGAGAGAGACTGACAAAGTGAGAGAGAGAGAGACAGACAGACAGAGGGAAAGAGAGAGATAGACAGAGATAGAGAGAGACAGAGATAGAGAGACAGATAGACAGAGAGAGAGAGAGAGGCAGACAGACCGAGAGAGAGAGACAGACAGAGAGACTGACAAAGAGAGAGAGAGAGAGAGGCCAACCTCTGCTGTGAGAGACGGCGTAAAGCAGGCAGAGGACAAACAGGGCGTGGTAGTCGTCGTGGTTACAGTCGAGGGCGCTGTACACCATGTCCAAGAACGGCCTGCGGAGAGAGAGAAAAGATATCGGATCGCGTCCACACCTCCTTTTATTCATTCTTTCCACCCCGTTCAGACGTGCACCCGTACCTCTGTGTGTGGGTGCGGGCGGCGGCGGTCTTCTCCTCATCGGTGATGTTCTGCTCCGTCAGCTCCGACACTTTACACTTCTCCATCACCACCATCTCTATCTCTGTGCACGCACGCACGCACACACGCACACACACACACACTTTGTACTTCCTCACATGTGGATCCAGAGATGAAGTGTTTTTCACATCCACGTCACACCTCAACAATGAGCTCCTGTCCCCGGTGAATATGAACGTAAAGTCTTGTGTGATTCCTTCTCACCATTTGCTGGGTCAAAAGATTGTTAAAATGTGTTGATCGGTGTCGCTATTGAACAAAATGCTGATTTTATATGCATAACAGGACTGTATGATGCATTAGAATGAAATACATACTTTAAAATCAATAATTTTCTGCCATATATCGCTGTAAAAGTTTCTTATTTTATCTTTTTTTTGGGTGTCTTTGTGTTAAAATTCTGTGCATCTGTGCAGACGGACGCAATAAATATTATTATGAAATATAATTATTGTGAAAATATTGTCTGTTTCAGTCAAAGTGAAGCAGGAATCACATCAGACGAGTTGATGACATTTTAAAATAAATACACACACACACACATTCGGATACTAACACAAACACACACATGCACAAAGAGCCGGAGTGAGAGACAGGCGGAGAGGTGAGGAGCACGGGATGGATGGTGTGTCACCATGGAAATGGACAGTTGGTCTTGTCAGTGGTGGCCATGGTAACAACAAAATAATGTGCCAAAATGAGGGGGGGGGGGCTCATCTCAAAACTATCCAGAGAGGATGTTTTTTGGTTCAATGGACTTTCTGCATTTTTCTTCTTCTGCATTTTCTTTCCTGTTGCCTTCGGGTCGATTTGACCCGATTCAATGTTTCACCCTCCTGTCGCCTTCGGGTCAATATGACCCGATTCAATGTTTCACCCTCCTGTTACCTTTATATTTACTAACATATTTTACCCTTGGGGTCAATTTGACGCCAGCAATTAAAACCTCCAGAAAATTATTAGAATTAATATTGTTTTCCAAGTTTAAGTGTGAGGCACTTTATGTTTGTTTGTTGACTACCGAAAGAACACCGACATTAAACATTGAATGGGGTCAAATTGACCTGAAGGCGACAGGAGGGTTAAATATTGAATCGGGTCAAAATGACCCGAAGGCAACAGGAAAGAAAATGCAGAAGAAGAAAAATGCAGAAAGTCCACGCTTTAATTATTTGACGTTTGTTATTTTTAACACTTCCTTCTTCAGGGTTTCCGCACGCCGTAACTATCTCACGATGAATTTGGGAAGCGGCAGCAACAACTGCACACGAGACGAGAGAGACACGCCCTCTTTTCTGTTTTGAGACGAGGGCTGCTGCCGTGGTGGCTGATGGGTAACCAAGGTGCATCATGGGAGACTGATGAAAAGCTGAGCAACACAGCTGTGTACTGCTGTGTCCAATGACACACACACACACACACACTCGCACTCACCTTCCGCCGTCTCCCCACTCGCTCTGCTTCCCTTAGAACTCCCTCCTCCTCCCTCTGTACCTTTTCCCTTCTCCCTCTCTCGGCCTCCCTCCCCTTCTCCTCCTCTGGCGTCGTCGTCCCAGCCCTCCTCTACTCCTCCTCCTCCAGTCCTTTCGTCGTCGTCCTCCTCCTCCTCGCCCAGGTTCTTGTAGTTCGGCCTCTTCTGAGTCCTCTTGCGGCCGTGGTGGCGGGAGAGCTCCAGGGAGCGCTCCAGAGATTCGGGGGGCTTGGTGAAGCGACGCACACCTCCTGCACTGGCCTGGGGGAGGAGACGCAGAGAGACGCCGTCACGCCACTCGCACAGCATCATCAGAACGCTACTCTAGTCGTCTGAATCCATTCTTGTGATGGTGAAAAGATGTTTCTAGTTTTACAGGATTCATACACATGTTGACCAATGGATTTCAATTACTTTTCTATAACTATTCTATGACTTTTCCTTGATTATTCTATAACTATTCTATAACTATTCCATAGCTTTTCCTTGATTATTCTATAACTATTCCATGACTTTTCCTTGATTATTCTATAACTATTCCATGACTTTTCCTTGATTATTCTATAACTATTCCATGACTTTTCCTTGATTATTCTATAACTATTCCATGACTTTTCCTTGATTATTCTATAACTATTCTATAACTATTCCATGACTTTTCCTTGATTATTCTATAACTATTCTATAACTATTCCATGACTTTTCCTTGATTATTCTATAACTATTCCAAAACTTTTCCTTGATTATTCTATAACTATTCTATAACTATTCCATAACTTTTCCTTGATTATTCTATAACTATTCCATGACTTTTCCTTGATTATTCTATAACTATTCCATGACTTTTCCTTGATTATTCTATAACTATTCCATGACTTTTCCTTGATTATTCTATAACTATTCCATGACTTTTCCTTGATTATTCTATAACTATTCTATAACTATTCCTTGATTATTCTATAACTATTCTATAGCTTTTCCTTGATTATTCTATAACTATTCCATGACTTTTCCTTGATTATTCTATAACTATTCCATGACTTTTCCTTGATTATTCTATAACTATTCTATAACTATTCCATGACTTTTCCTTGATTATTCTATAACTATTCCATGACTTTTCCTTGATTATTCTATAACTATTCCAAAACTTTTCCTTGATTATTCTATAACTATTCCATAACTTTTCCATGATTATTCTATAACTATTCCATGACTTTTCCTTGATTATTCTATAACTATTCCATGACTTTTCCTTGATTATTCTATAACTATTCCATGACTTTTCCTTGATTATTCTATAACTATTCCATGACTTTTCCTTGATTATTCTATAACTATTCCATAACTTTTCCTTGATTATTCTATAACTATTCTATAACTATTCCATAGCTTTTCCTTGATTATTCTATAACTATTCCATGACTTTTCCTTGATTATTCTATAACTATTCCATGACTTTGCCTTGATTATTCTATAACTATTCTATAACTATTCCATAACTTTTCCTTGATTATTCTATAACTATTCTATAACTATTCCATGACTTTTCCTTGATTATTCTATAACTATTCCATGACTTTTCCTTGATTATTCTATAACTATTCTATAACTATTCCATAACTTTTCCTTGATTATTCTATAACTATTCTATAACTATTCCATAACTTTTCCTTGATTATTCTATAACTATTCCATGACTTTTCCTTGATTATTCTATAACTTCTATAACTATTCCATGACTACTCCATGACTTTAATAACTTTTCAATGACTATTCCATAACTTTTACATAACTTTCTTAATCACTTTTTAAGGACTATTCAATGACTTTAAACTAAATATCCATGACCAAACATCTTGTGAAATCTCGGCATAAACATGAAAAAGTGAGAAAATAATTTAGTATTTAAACCAACAAAGAGAATTCCAAAGCATACAGTATAAAACCGTAAATGACTCAGATGAATGAGACAATAGTTTAGATTAAAGGAATAAACATTTATGTCTTTTCAGTTAGGGAACGTTAGAGTATGAAAGCGCGTACGCCGCTTATATTTTGAGCGTCATTCTTTAAAAAGCATATTAATTACATAAAGCGTAAATGCACATATTAATATAACACATTTCCATTACTTTTCCAAAAACGTTTAGAATTTTTTTTTTTTTAGGACTTTTCCAGGCCTGCAAATAACCATTAAAAAAATCCAGGACTTTTCCAGGTTTTCCACGACCGTACGAAGCCTGAATAATAAAGCAGCTCCTCTAACGAGACGCACGGGAGAAACCGACTCCCAGGCAACGACGTCGCCGCCGCCACGCTTTACTGGCAACACACACTTTAATAACCCCTGTGCCTCAAGCGCCTCACAACCACCAAGCCTTACAGTAAACCCTTCTCTTGTGAACACACACACACACAAGCCTCTTCCTCCCTCATACACTTCAGAGACAGTGAACTCTTGACACACACACACACACACGTTGGTGAGGCCATACTGGAACTAGAAGTAACCGACTCCTCGCATGTACCGCACGATGCAGACGTGCACACAGGAAACAGCTGCTCAAGATAGCAGGCCGAGAAGAGACGTCGGCCGGGCGGCAGGAACATGGAGGAATCAGATTATTAACTCCTAATTCTGGTGGCACAATTACTTCACTGTTTTTAGATTTAAGAAATTAGAATGACTGTACGAGAAATACAAATAAATAAAGTCACGTGGAAAGCGTCAGCGCGTGCTCAGGGTGCAACGGAATCGCATCATTGGTTAATTTTTTACAAAGTTGATTCACACTAGAAGAACCGCCTCACACCCGCATGTCGGCTTGTATGTGTGAGTCCACAGCGACCTTTGACCTTACACATTAAATCAGATGATCAACGGGCCGGGATGTTGTGATGTCACGTAACATAATGCAAACTGTGTGTTTATATGTATCCATGTAATACAATATGCACTATTATTAAGAGTTGTATGCATTTCCTAGAAGCGATTGAGGATCCAAATAAACAATCTGAACACCAAAATAATGGATTAATTTGGAGAAAACCAGATTTGAAGAGGAAGAGGAAAGAGGATCAGGTCTCTCACGCTGAAACGAGGTGGCCTTATTTCACATCACACGCTAACCACACATGACACACGTGTGCAGCGGTGCAGCGTCAGAAGATCCTCCTCCTCCTCCTCCTCCTCAAACTGTTTCTCAGAACACACGTTTACTGGAAGGAATTCAAAACAAAAAGTTAGACCTATATGTTTCAGTCCTCTCGACTAAACATCGTGAAGAGTAAATATTGACATCCCGGCTCGTCTCCTCACGGCAGCGAGGTACGAAAGACTCAAATGTGTTTTAGAGGGTTTCCGTTTCAGATAAAGCCAAACTGATATATTATAAACCCTGAAGCCGTAGCAACTCATTTACCCAGAATAATTACACACGGCTCTGTAATCCGTCCAAAAGCCAGACAACAAAAACGTTGTTATCTTTATCTAACAGTACTAAGGAGGTCTGAGCACTTAGCATTGTTCTGTAGTCGCTGCTAAAAACACGCCGAGTGTGTGTGTGTGTCGTCAGAGATAAACCACAGACTAGCATTATAGAGTGTGTGTGGCACCTGTTGGGTGAGTATGTTCTGGTAAACCGCTCACACTCTGAGCCTATGCTGAGAAATTGCGACACACACACACACACACACACACACACACACACACACACACACACACACACACACACACACACACACACACACACACACACACACACACACACACACACACACACACACACACACACACACACACACACACACACACACACACACACACACACACACACACACACACACACACACACACACACACACACACACACACACACACACACACACACACACACACACACACACACACACACACACACACACACACACACACACACACAGAGATAAGCACTTGCAGGAAAACATGTGAACAAAATAGAGAGAAAGAAAAGAAGAGAAAAAACTACTTCCAGGAAAGAGATTTGGGTTAGGCGAGCCGGCCCGTGTTCCAGCTCGTGACCTCACTTCCTGCCACATCACAGACAAACAGGACGAACCACTCGACCACCTGCACAGACACAACGCTTCACGCTTCATCTACAATAAATCAAACAATAACACACCAAGGAGTTACATCCTAGAGTTATATCAGATGTGGCGGAAACTAAATCATACCCACACAAAAAAAAAAACTTTCCATACGTCTTCAGGCATTATCAGAGGCTTTTAGCCACAATAAATCAAGTTATTCTACCCCAGAAGGGAGAAAGAGAGCGACTCCAGTCATCAAGTCGGTTTCATTTGTGAGAATATCCTCAACCATTCCTCCAACGGCCTGCAGAGTGTATGAACACTACTCTTCTCTTTCTGTGGGTAACTGCTCCACTAATGTTTAAAAATACAGCATGCGGCACTCAAAGTGCAGAAAGCAGCAGAGATGAATGAGTCGCCGACGGCGACTAGTCCGGGTCTGGAAGTCTCTCGTTGTGGTAGACCGACGCCGTTGAGACATCACGCCTCAACTCGCATTCACTAAAAAGGTGGGCTGCTTCTTACAACAGCCACAGGTCACACAATAACCACAAGAGTTCTCAGAAACATTAACTATCTTACAAACACATGGTCAACAAGTGAAGAAGAGGGAGGGGGAGGAGGGGCTGGGGTGTGTGAGGGGAGAGAAACTGAATGACAGGAGAAGAAGAAACTGGGAGGTTGAGAGATTAGAAAAAGAGAGAGAGACAAAGATAAGAGAAGGCCTCTGGGGCAGAGCCGGGGAGGAGAGATGAACGTTATGAAGAGAGAGAGAGCGCTCGAAAAATGTAAAGAAGAAACTATGGAGATAATTAGCAGAGAAACCCATGACCACACACACACACACACAGTTGCGCTGTACTGTAGTGTGTGTGTGTGTGTGTACACCCGCATGGCCCTGTATCACAATGTACACGCTCTGCTGTGTGTGTGTGTGTGTGGGCGTATATATTGCAATTAAGTGTTGTTTATTGATGTTCTGCGAGTTCTGTTTATGTTGAATATTCTGGTTTCTGCACTGTGTGTGTGTGTGTGTGTGTGTGCGTGTCTTACCGTATTCTTGAGTGTGCTGACCGTCTGTGGGGTGAAGACCGACAGGTCTCCGTTGAGAATGACCTCGGCCAGCGAGTTGACCATCGGCTGGTAGTGGATGATCAGAAACACCTGGGGACGCACGGAGGAACACAGGTAGGTAGGAAGGAAATCTAGAAACAAGAGCCGCTCGTTGAAGGTAAATGAGGTACATGTGAAGGAAAAGTACGGCAACGTTCATAACTTTTAGTTCCAGAAATATCAATAAATTCAGATTCAGAACTGGACAAACGGCTTTGAAATTTTAGTCTGCCGATGGCTGGTGTGTGTGTGTGTGTGTGTGTGTGTGTGTGCGTGTGTATGTGTTGCTTACTTGAGACAGCAGGTAGAGGGACACCTGAGGGTTTATCTTTCGCTCTTCAGACTAAAGAAACAGAAAGGTTAAAGGTCAACGTCTCACACATTTAAATCAAACATTTATAAATCACAGCGCCTCTTGCACCAATTTGGAAATGTTTGTCAAGAATGTAAAATCAGTGGCACGGTCTTTTTAAATCATTAATTATGGGAAAGATTTACTGGTTCCACCGTCTCAAATTTAACTCTTACATCTTTGTAAATAATCTGTAATGGAATTGTTCGCACCAACTAAAAGATTACACTCAAAGATATGTTTTTTTATGAGAGATTTTGACGTTTTTAGCCCGTTTAATTAAGGCTGCAACTCAGATGGGACTCTACACGCACCGTTTCTCTATTTGAGTTACTTTAATACGACACAAGCTCAACTCCTTCAGACGTGAAGGTCGCGTACCGTCTCGGAGAGAACCAGCGAGTAGACGTAGAGGGGCAGGAACAGGCGGTTGAGGAGGTGGTCGGTCAAAACGTCGTTCAGGAATTCACAGTTGATGATGAGAATGTCGTTCAGGTAGTGCAGGTGGTCGAGGTGCTCGGCCACCAGGTCATTCAGCTTCCCTCGGTTCTTGTGTCTGGCACACAACAAAGAAAGATGGCATCTTAATCCATGTGCAGATTCATAACGCGCGCCTTTTCTTATTGCTGCCATGGCGTGCAGCAAAAAGAAAAAAACACACATTATAAAAAAATAAAATGTAAGGTTGATTAATTTCAGTGATTGAAAGAAAAAAGTGAAAGTATAATCAAACTAGAACGGGCACTCGGTAGAGCGCATACCTTCGCATATCACAAGATTGGGCATTGAATTATGAACATTTTGGCATTAGTTGCATGCCAATTGGATAGAAATTGACCGTGCTATGGTAAAAAGAAGATGTTGACCTTTTCATGACCTTGACCGTTGACCCAATTGATCCCTAAATCTAACCAAATGGTCCCCGGATAATAACCAATCATCCCACCAAATTTCATGCGATTCGGTTTAATACTTTTTGTGTAATGCGAATAACACGCATACAAATAAATAAATAAATACATGGCGATCAAAACATAACCTTCCACATTTTCAATGCGAAAGTAAAAAGCACCAGGATGAGAGCTCAAACTAGACATGCCTGACCCCTAGAGGCCACAGAGAGCATTACACCTACTGTTCATCGGTCTGCACACACTTGTCCAGCTCCAGGACGTGGCTGCCGATGAACCAGACCAGGTTGCTGAAGTACGGGACCGCCGTCTTATCTCGGATGTAGTGCAGCATGTGCTGATTGTCCACTGCAGAGAGAAGGGGCAGCAGGATTAATACCCGGGTTCCCAGGGCTGCCCAAAGGTATCAAACACCCCCCCCCACACACACACACACATACATAATCATATGGACACACACTTTACAAAGGAATTGTGAGAATGTGAGAGTTAAAGATGATGAATTGTTTTTTAAACAAACAAAACCAGTCAAATTAAGAAGGGAACTTTTTTTGTATTATTAACAAACCATGTCAAGTCAAATTAAGTACACAAGCCGGTTCACAATATGAAAACGGGGAATACTACTGGAGTTGGTTTAGGAGGAAAGGCTGTCTCTCTCGCTGGAATAAAGTAAAGAAAAAGGCTTTTACAACCGGTTTCCTCTGTTTAATCTCAGCCTGACGCTTTGTGAAGAGGAGTTATCCCCAGATGAGAGCAACATCTGGAACATGGAGGACAGTATTTTCTGCTGCACCCATAACAAATGTTAAACTGCCCATTGTGACTGTCAATGTTTTATCGAAGTGCGCTGCTAAATTGGAGGATAACTCTTATTTTTCTTATTTAAATGGGATTACTGTTAGTTTTTAAAGGTATGCAGGGTGTTCAGCATGTACAGATTGATTCACAAGGACAATAATTGCAAGGATTCACACGTCACATGTATAACAAATAGTGCTGGTTATCAACAAGCATGCAATGAGTCATCATAACATTTAAAATGTGAGGCATTATAAATCAATAAAACGTCTCAGTTTAACAGCAACTATATTAAAATCAAACCATCTTAAATAAACAGACGGGTTTGCAGCGTGAGGGAAATAAAACAACACAATATCACTCAGTCCTAAAATAAATAAATAACTTTTAAAAAAGAGACTGAATGAAGGGAACCAACTTACATGAAACTGGAGTTCGGCAGGTTGGTCACGCAGAGGGAGGAGAGACAAGGAGGCGGAGGGGGAGGAAGAGGGGAAAACACAGGGTTAATGTGTGTAAAGAGGAGGGGGGGGGGGATTTTAAACTGCAAACAATGGCATATCTGGCAAAGCAGTTAATATGTTACCGTATCATTTAAAACAAACAGCGAGTTACCGGAGAAAAGGCGAGTGCAGCAACAATAATAATACAATTAAATCACATCTACAATGAAACCATCTTGATGGAGGATTTAAATCCTCTTCCAGGTGGTCATTTGTTGCAGCACACGACCAAAGAATCAGCAGGAAGCATCAAGTGGTCAGCATTTTGTACTCAAATGGTTTCCATCCTGACACATTTCATAGGTAAGTAAATCACATGAACAAGTGGGATGAACTTTGTGTGTCTTTGACTGCATAACATCTCAGTTTAACGACTATCCTCCGGTGCAGGAGCGTCTCAGCCCGAGTTGATGCTTCCCCCCCTGACAGATTCCTTCCTGTAGCGTGGAGCAGACCAGCAGCAGTACATCCCCACGACCACCAGGTGGCTTTATAAATGACATGCAATCCTATTACGAAGTCAGTCGAGCCAACCTTTATGTGGTCACTGTCGTTACAGAATCAAGACTTTAGGGTAAAGTGTTCCACGCTGGACTAAACAGACCGGACGCCATCGTCGATACGCAGCAGAATGTTTGAAGAAATTAAATGTTATGTGCCGTGAAGAGGAGCACGATGTGTGGAGAGAGAAGCCAAAGCCACTAAAAAACTACCCAACAGCGACCAGCTCAGAGCCCAGACAGACGGCAGAGCACAATTCGGCCTCTGGGACAACCCGGTTACAGACTCGCCTCACCGGGCTTTTATTTTGAAGGCCTGCATGGTGGAGCACGAGGCAGTGAAACCGAACCTCGTGGTATCGCTGCTGCCGCCTTGAGCCTGTCACATGACAGTCTGGAACAGATGATATTTGTATATTCAATTTGATCCTTTACGGGGTTATTTGACTCAACACAGCTGCTGGCTGACTGCAGCGTTTCCAGGGTTACAGTGAGAGCTATTGCTGTATTTAGATTATGAACCGCAAGTATTGCAGCATATTTTCTGCAGATCTGAGTGTTGGAGGTGAACAGCTTTCATCCGTCTGGTTCTCAGCAAATATTTATTTAATTTCTAGCCCGTCTCGTCGACTCGCCCCGTTAGATATCAGGAGAAGAGACGTGTGCCTCGTGGCAGATGGTCTTACTGTAAAGAAACGGGAGTCAGGTGTAGCCGTACCGACACCTGCTTAGAGACACTTACAGCGCTTTACAGCTTTAAAATGCAGAACCTTTAGAAAAAAGGTCTGTTAAATGGAAATAAACAAGCAACTATTAGAAATAAATTAAACATTTAGGACCAAGATCTCAGCAGGTTGCGTTACCTGTAGAAGCAGCGGCACACAGAAAGAGGGCGGACAGTCCCGGCATGTCGGGAGCATTTGAACACATCCGTGTGAGGCTCGCGTGTGAGGTTAGCGTGTGCGGTTAGCGTGTTCCCGACACTCACCTTTGTAGACGTTGAGGGTGATGGTCCGGACCGCGATGCGAACCATGCTCTCAGAGTGGTTGAAAAACTTGATGGCCTCGGTGTACAGGGCAAAGTCATTGGTGTGCTGTGTGGGGGAGACAGAGAGGGGACGCCGGTGAGCAAGGCACTGCATTGTGGGGCCAAACGACCACAGAGAGAGAGACAGAGAGAGACTGAGCCAGAGAGAGAGAGACAGAGTGAGACTGAGCCAGAGAGAGAGACAGAGAGGAGCAGAGACAGAGAGAGACAGAGAGAGAGAGAGAGACAAAGAGATAGAGAGAAACAGGGACAGAGAGAGAGTGAGAGAGAGACAGAGAGACAAAGAGATAGAGAGAAACAGGGACAGAGAGAGAGAGACAGAAAGACAGCAGTGAGCGGAGACAGACATTCTGGGCATTATTGCATTTTTACAACAATTTTTTCTTTTATTTCTCTTGTTAACTGAGAAAATGTTTCAGGAATGTTAAAGTGAAAGTAATTTGAGGCGTTACAGAATGACTGTGGGACACTAAAGGGGGAGCATGTCTCCACTGCCTGTCAACAAGTAGTTACCTGGTGGAACGACTCACATCTTACAGCGATGCTCAGCTGGGAGTTTGACTTCATTCAGTCTTTAGCAAAACAGAATTTAAGCTTTTGTGTTTTTTGGCTCATCCTGGAACTCGACAGCCCTCAAAAAGACTCCGTTGAACTAACGGACTGAACAATCCTTAAAAAGTCTTTCAGACGGCAACACGTTCGAACATTTGCGCTGCATTTAGTAAATGTGTCGGCCAACCGGCTGCAGCGTAGCGACCTCTCTCTGCGCCTCATCCTCGACCCAACGGCTCCTCAGTCACTGAGACCTCCAGCCAATCACAGGCCAGAAACAAACAAGAGGTCACAATGAATGAAGAATCTTGACCCGGAGACCCAAACCAACGCGTGACCTCTGGTCTGAAAACGGAGCTGTGTCCACCGGCCAGGACCAAAGTCATGCGCTACCCAACAGCACCCTCTGGAGGCGATAAACAAACCTTTACACCAGGGGTGTCAAACTCATTTTCGCCGAGGGCCACATCGGCCTCATGGCTGCCCTCAAAGGGCCGGTTGTCACTAACACGGTATAATTCTAACTACTCCAGAACATATTGTTAAATAACTGTCTTTGCATTTGTTTCTTGTTTATTAGGTGTACTTATATAAATGTAGAACTATATATGCAAATGTATTTAATATTATAAAATAAATCTATTTAATTTCATTATATTTATTTTAACCCACATTACTTTATCAAAGATCAAACAAAGATTATTACATTAACTTTGTTAAAAGCTTTGTCACAGTTGAGACAGGTAGTTCTCCACTGGTCTGGGCAGTGGTTCTCCACTGGTCTAGCTTTGGGACGCACTATCTCCCCTGAATGACAAGCTGAGACCTAAATCGAGGGACATTTTTAACTTCTCAAATGTATTTAATGAAAAGATGGTGCAGTTTGAACCTGAGTTCAGAATATCACAGTATGCACAACACAACTATTTAGTAATATTCCCTTTTACAGTCAATTATGAACCAACAAGTGAATCTTAAGGACACAAGGTAATACAACATACATTACTACTCTAACTTCAGACTTTAAAACATGTATAAACAGTGCTTTCATGCATAAACATGAAATTAAAAAGTCTGGTTTTAAAAAGCCTCAAAAGATGTAATGCATGTCTCACTCACTGAACCTCTGACACATAAAGCTGCTCTACAAGTCAGAGTCTTGAGGAGCAGCTTTTATACACAAACTATAAATAAATTAAACAAGGGCAATTAAAAAAGATTCACATATTCAACATTAACTTTTCTTCTGACTATATTATAAATACTGAACAACATGAAGCAGCACTCACTTCAACCTTAGTGACCACTGACATAGACCTGATGGAGGAATTCATAATAGGGGAACTGGGGATGTTTGTTAATACAAAGTCAATGTGGTCACACACACACACGCGCGTCTGGATGTCCGCCGGGCGCGTGAATGACAGGACGCGAAAAATGCGCCTCATTCGGGCTGATTTCTTTAAACTCGGGCGGTAAAAGTAGGTGAGACTGTTGAAATGCTCCGCGTGACGTCACTGACGTCAGACCGTTGAATCAGAACCTCCGGAGGATATCGATCGTCTGGAAGCGGCCGTCATCCAGACGCAGCTCCTGGAGAAGCTGCGAGCGGCTACGGATAATATAATATGTAATATTTATATTATTAACCCAGACTCGAGGGCTTGATGGTCCGACGTGTGTGGGACTTCCTCAACAGAACAAAGAGTGTGTATTTCTTCCGTGGTGGACGGTGGTAACGAGCTGTTATGCCACGATAAGCCACGCCCCCTCTCCGGCGCGAGTGAAGAAAACGTGACAAATAGTCCGGCGAGTGACTCACGCGAGTGCTTTAGTAAAGCAACGCAAGGTTTCGCCTCTCCTCTGGCTGAACGCAGCAGGAAGGAGAGTAAACAGACCGCACTCGGCTGCAAAAAAAAATGACCTTCAAAATAAAAGCACAAGATTTTTTTTCTCCCTTTTTTAAGAAAAGGCATTATATTTATTTCATGCCGTCGCGGGCCACATAAAATGACGTGGCGGGCCATGAGTTTGACACGTATGCTTTACACTATAAGATACTCATGATAAATGACAAGGGATTAACTATACGAATAAATAATGTAATTCGTGACTTTATTTTGTGTTATAAATATAATTTGCTTTCAAACGGACTGAATTTGAGCTAAATGTCCTCGGTTTTATTTTTTATTGAAGAAGTAAATAAATATACAAATGTATTACTTGTAGCTAATCAAACACACACATCTCTCAGATCTACACATTGGGTCTGGTGTTGACATCAGGGGCAACGCCATCAACAGTACACCAGTCACACACACACCTTGTCGAGCTTCTGGATTTACCAAATTAACTGTCTCTATTTAGATAGAAGGATTATGTGTACCAGTGTAAAGGATTTTATATATATATACAGGACTGTCTCAGAAAATTAGAATATTGTGATAAAGTTCTTTATTTTCTGTAATGCAATTTAAAAAAACAAAAATATCATGCATTTGATCATTATTAAATCAACTGAAATATTGCAAGCCTTTTATTCTTTTAATATTGCTGATTATGGTTTACAGCTTAAGAAAACTCTAAAATCCTATCTCATAAAATTTGAATATTTCCTCAGACCAAGTAAAAAAAAAGATTTATAACAGCTGAGTGTTTGTCAAGGCTCAGGAAACCCTTGCAGGTGTTTGAGTTAATTAGACAATTCAAGTGATTTGTTTAATACCCTACTAGTATACTTTTCATGATATTCTAATATTTAGAGGATGGATGTTTTTCTTAAGCTGTAAGCCATAATCAGCAATAAATCAGAATAAAGGTGCAATATTTCAGTTGATTTGTAATGAATCCAGAAGAATGATTTTTTTTGTTTTTTAATTGCATTACAGAAAATAAAGAACTTCATCACAATATTCTAATTTTCTGAGACAGTCCTGTATATGATCGTAAAAGCAACATGATATCATTTCTCTCAGTCTGTCTCGCTAGTTGTAATCGTCTGTTCTATCCCTTCCCTGATTCTCACCCTCTAATATTTCATCTGTTCCTTCCTTCCTCTTTGTGATCGAGAGACAGAGAGACAGTTGACACGGACTGAAAGACCCTCCATGTTACTCTGACCCCTGACCCCCCGGCCTCACCTCATTGTAGAAGAAGTGCACGGTGTGGCTGTTGAGTTTGAGTGACAGCGTCTTGAGGAAGGAGATGTAGTAGGCCATGATCTCCTCGTCCGAGAAGTCAAACTTGTGGACGAGGATGGAGTTCACGTGGTTGTTTGACAGAAGGTAATCTGAGACGAGAGGAGAGACTTCATCAGGCTTGTTTTAGGGAAGGTGGCCTTTGGTTTTCTCTACTGTCGTCAGATCGACAGTGAGATTTGACTACTATGCAACTTTAAAGTGAATATGAGAAAAAGAAAATCTTAATTCCTGTTGACAAGACGCCACAAGTTTGTATTCAAAACCTCAATAAGAGAACGAAATGCAAAACACGCTCACTTTATATATAAAAAGGCAACAGCTCCACATCCTCTGCTGACTCGTTGGTTGCTTAGCAACAACAATAATGGAGCAGGCTGCTCTGCATTGTATATTTCGAGAAAGAAAGGCGGCGCAACACGGTTTGCATTGCTGAGCCGACAAAATGCATGAAAAATTAAAAATCACGTCCACATACTGATTTTAGGGACACGTAAAAACGACAGTAACTGTGGGCGTCTTCCACGGCTCACAATCTGTAGACTTCCATCATTATTAAAAAATAGAGCAAAAAAAAGGAACACATTTTGGAAATGTGTTATGAAGTAAGATGTTTCTCATGTTCTTGGAATACAATGGAAATGCATCATATGAAGAGATCACAATAAAAGCAGAACTCTAAACATTACATATTAACTCACGCGTTACATGTTACAGTGCGATTAAACTGCGACGCATTGCATGACGTGTTTTACTCTCGTTTTAGACCTTTTAATTCAAACACTTACAAAGGGAAGTCTCGTGGCTGATGTTCTCGAACAGGATGTTGAGCGTCTGGAGGAGCTGGATGCACACGTAGCGCCCCGACTTCTGGCGCAGGATGTTCAGGAAGAAGGCAAACATGTTCTTCTCCAGGAAGAAACTGAACACAAGCAGGAAGGTACACACAGGTCAGTTGATGATGATGATGACTTGATCTTGAATCATATCACAAAGAAGAATTATTGTCTTTTGCAGCATCTTGGTGGAAATCTGTATCCAGTAAAATGTAAATCTTCACCTCGCATGAACCCAAACACAGCTCATCGCCTCGAGCTTCTGTTCTTTAGAGCCGATCTCAGTCTTACTCCCTCTGAAGTGAATACTGAGTTCAACAAGACGACAGTACACTACAGTACACTTTGCACAGTCGATATTTCATGGTGTGTTCAGAAGAGCATTATTGTAATGTTTCTAAATCTAAATCTACGGAAAAGAAAACAAACAGCCAATGACTTCAAAAATAGCAAAGAGAAATAGAAGTGGCTGTTCATGTTTGTTTGAATGTTTGTTTCCCGATCACACAAAGTAATCTTTCAACATCCCTTGCGGCTTTTCTGCTTTTCAAAGCGTTAAGTTGAGCCATTTCCTGTTTGGTGTAATAGAGCCAGAGGTGACACAGTGGATACACAGAAGTGATGACATGCAGCACTAATGGCAAAGCTGCTTCCGATTCAAAAGAAATGGTTTCACGAGCTTGAGTCCCCAAAAACGATTGAAATACCTCAATGGTTTGATTGTAGAGGGCATACACCATAAATGAATCACTCATACAGGATTACGCCGTTACATAAGAGTTTTGCAATTAAATAAATATGTATAAAGTACAATATTCTCTCACACAAGTATGTTCAAGTCAAAATGTTAGTACTTTCTGCAAAGCCAGCATAACAAAAAGATCATCAGTAAAGGGTTTGACGTATAGTCTTACTTATGGTGCACATTTAAAGAACACACATTAATCGAAATGTAGAAACAATGAAGGTGTCAGAGTTTTTAATTGACTGACAGTGAATCAGAGAATGATTATCCATCTTTTAGTTTTTATGTTAGAGATGAGGTTCTCCAAGTTGCCTGTTCAAATGCAGGAATGAGAGGTTTCTTAACCCTCCTGTTACCTTTGGGGTCAATTTGACCCCATATTTCATGACTTTTCCTAATTTATTGGGGACAATTGTAAAAACCTAAAATTCACACGATGATATGTTTTCAATGTCCCGTACACAACTTATACATTTGTAAATTTGACCCCAGGCTGTTTTTCACTGTGTAAAAGAAATATCAACTTCTTTATTTATTTAAAGGGCTATTTAGGTCGTCAACAAACAAACATAAAGTGACACTCAAACTTGGGAAACAATATAAATTCTAATAATTTTCTGGAGGTTTTAATTGCTGGGGTCAAATATGTTAGTAAATGTGAAGGTAACAGGAGGGTTAAAGAGTGTGCAACATTTAGCAAACCTCGTCGATCAGAATAGAGATCCAAACGTAAGAAAAGATGCATTTTTTATTGTAAATAGTGTGTACTTGTTGCCCTTGCACATTCCTGCTGAGCATTGCCACTTTCATTTCACTGCACACCCTGTGTGTGTATGTGACAAATAAAACATCTTGAATCTTGAATCTTGAGCAGGCACATCTGCGTGCTTGCAGCTACAGGTGAGGCATTTGTCAAAGACAGATCGGTACTTACTCAAATACAGAGCTGTCGTTCTGGTCCCCCCAGATGAGGATCTCCGTGATGGAGCGGATGGTCTCCACGAGGAGGTTTCGGTTGTGGTCCGACACCGTGGTGTTTTTGGTGAGGACGTGGTACATATACCTGATGGGACGACATTATAAATCAAGGGCAGAGGAAAAGCACGGCTCAGTATAATGTGTACAGATCTATCTCTAAACTTTAACAGCAGAAAGACAAACTGAAGTTACAGGAATACATGTCTGAGAGCAGAACAAAAGAGTTGTTTCTAAGAGCCCACAAAGCTAGCCTCTAATTCATAGTCCACATAGTGTAATGCAATAACCATCAAATTAAAGCCCCACACTGTACTCCCACAGGTGTTTATGTATTTGCAGGGTTCTTACACATTTTGAC
Organism: Pseudoliparis swirei; assembly: GCF_029220125.1. NCBI lineage: Eukaryota > Metazoa > Chordata > Actinopteri > Perciformes > Liparidae > Pseudoliparis > Pseudoliparis swirei. Next base: position 4,404,943 of record NC_079410.1, on the reverse strand, counting down.
CAATGGATTTCCATGACTTTTCCATAACTTTTCCAGGACTTTAAACCAAATTTCCACGACCAAACTGAAATCTCGGTATAAACATGAACAATCTAGAGAATTTAGTATTCAATGAGAATTCCAAAGCATACAGTTTACCTTAAATGAAACAAATGAATGAGACAATAGTTTGATTAAAGGAATAAACATTTCTTTTCATGTTTATTCCTTTAAACACTTATATAAATGTTTATTCTTTATGTGCAAATCCATCTGTTTATATTAAATATTTCAAACTCGGCGAAAATGAACATGTGAATATACCAACATTTCTATGACTCTTCCAAAACTTTTATGATTTAAGTTTTTTTCCATGACTTTCTAGGCCTGGAAATGACCATTTTAAAATTCCATGACTTTTCCAGGTTTTCCATGACCGTACGAACCCTGTATTTGCCTGATTGGACTGGAGAGGTCAGCCTGAGCTCTGCTGTTAATTTGTGCACCTGTTGTGATGAGGCGACTTAAAAAGTTCTGCCATCCTGACTGGTCATGTTACATCGACTGTGGTGCCCATTTCAACCTGAGCAGTGTTATCGCTAGTCAGTTTGAAGAACCGAACACATTATTAAATATTAATAATCAGATTAGCTTGCATGGGCAGTTAGTTAATTTATGTAAATTCTTTTTTGGGGTGGATTTTCACCGTTGCTTACAAGCTGACGTTAGCTTACGTCTTGTTAGTCTACTCTAACAAGAAATAAATGTGATTTCAAAAGGAAACTTGGGCAGCAATAATCAGAAAGGAAATTATTGTAGGTTAGGTTATTATTTTAGATATTTAAGGAATTTAGGTATTATTATTTTACTTTTAATGTAAATGTTGTTTTCTAAGTCTACGTGTTTTTGTGATAATTGATCATGCTGTACTGCATTTTATGTATTTGTATTGTAATGTTTTTTGCCTGGACCCCAGGAAGAGTAGTCTCCACTACGGTGTAGACCAGGGCTATTCAACTTCAGTAGCAAGTGGGCCGAATAAGAAAATCACGGGGGGTGTGAGGGCCGCACAGAATATTGATCAAATAATGGCTCAAAATTAAAAACAGTAATGTATATTTCCACAGGTAAACAGTCACACACGAAAATGCGTCGGTATTGTGTGGCAAAAGTGTTGCGAACAAGCATCACTATAAACATGTTTCAAAGTGTAAATATCCGCTCAAGGTAACCAGTTGTTTCAGATCCCTTCAACCAAACTGTTTCCATGAAAACATAAGAAATGTGACTTAATGGATCAATATAATAATATACACTTTTACTAATCCCCAAGGGGAAATTAGTTCTCTGCATTTAACCCATCCTTAGTAATCACTTCCGAATTGAAGTTGTAATTGAAAAAGAAACTTCAGAAAAATGGCAAAGGTCTATGAAAAACAATATAAAAAAGCAACTAAAATATAACAAAAATGGCCTGTATTTAACGCAAAATATGTAATGGAGATTTTTTTATTAGATTAGTAATTTTATACCATAAATTAAAAGGTTAGATACCAAAAATATAAAGATACAATAAAAATAAATAAAAATTATTACAATAAAAAATTTTTTATCTTAAAATATTACAAATTTTTTTTTTTAAGATAAAGTCATGAATGAAAAAGTGATATTTTAAAAAAATTGTAATAATAAGCTAATTTAACTTTGTCTTGACTAATTTAAGATTATAGCAGGGAATATTAGCCTATAGCACACATAAGCCTATAACACAAACATAAAGGAGATCCCCTAAAAGATCAACACGAGGTTGGACCAGTAAGGGTGCTTTGACAGACAAAGGAGACAATCAAAGGAGAACAAAATGAGGCGAGGATCAGGCACCCGACAAGATTGGAGCGACCAAAAGTCCAAAAATCTCTGAAACTGCCCTGGCAAATGAAGATAATAAGAGATTGGTTTCAATTTTTCAACTAAGAAATGGTAAGTTCAACAGTAGCAAGATGTCAAAGATGCAGACAACACACAGAACAACAATGTACACAAAGATGTCTCAATGGATCTCTGCAACCACATTGATGCGGAGCAAATCAATCAGTGCTATCTCTCAATCTCCATGACTCCATGGTGCACATGACTAATCTGGAGCAGAACCTGGACAGAAATATGTATGAACATATAGATCTTCTATCTATCAAGGGCTGAACAACAACTAAATATCCTGCTTTCTGAAAAACTGGAAAGAAAACTGGAAGACAATCTCCTGAAACCTGAACACTAACTGCACAAAACATAATCACATGAACTCCCTTCCACGAAACATAAGAGCATGGGCTCTTCTCACATTATTCACGGGGGGTAGCGATCCTGCTGGAAATTGATGCAGTTCCAACTTGAACCTGGGAGGCACAACCATCATTGAGACTCCATCATGACTCTCCAATTGCAAAAGATCTCAATTCTGGAACCTTTGTCTGTGACTCAGTTGGGCTGTAATCAGGAAAGAAAAATGAAAAAATGTATTTTCCATTCTCTCTATTGAAAAGGAGATGAAGCTCAGTTCAACAATTAGAATGATGTTGAAACATCGGATCCTTGATCTAAATCTTCAGGAATGGATCCAAGCAAACATCTGGACAAAAGTAGACCACCAAGCATACTGTATTGATATAATCACAAATGTATGCATTCAAATGTATTTGTATACATGGTATATAATTTAGTCCTATATAACCCTGGACCATGCCCATAAGTGGAAAGAACAGGAAGACAAACTTCTTCTTTGACCAATTTTAACTCGGACAAACAGGACCACAACTAGATGTGAAGTGTGGTTGTACAAGTACCTGGTACTGATGTGAAGCAGTTCTCCAAGTGCAAGCAGTTTAAAGTGAAAGTGAGTGCTGGCATGTCAGATAAATTAACTAAGACACGTATTAAATCAAATAGAAAAAAAAAAAAAGAAGTTATAGTGAAGATTGTAAAGTAAGTTCTCATAATAGAATGTTAGCCTGCCTATTTTTGATTTTTTGAATTTTGAAAACCTATGTTTTTATTGTTATTGATTTTATTGTTTCCACTTTTATTTCTTATTGTTATAAAGTTCTTTGTGAAAATGAATAAAATAAATGTTGTTGTTTTGATTGATGATTGATTGATTGATTGATTGATTGTTGAAAAAGTGATCATATTGACTGACAAATAGAAAGTTCATAAACCTTTGGCTGTTACTATTTCCTAGGGCTCCTAATAATAAGAATAATAGAGTGATTTCAATTTAATTTCATTCACATTTTTAGCTTTGAAACTTGTGAAATAACATAAAAGTAAAATAGTTAGCACATGTGAGGATGTTTTCAGACTTTATAAAAAACAATTCGCTTGTGTTATTTGTAATATTTTTAATAAAAGTATTTTAATTATTTATCTACCAAATTATCTGGTCATGTATACCTTTTTAATCCTTTAATCCATACATAATACATATTAAATTTGTTAAATTTGGTTAAGTTAATCAAAAGTACATATAGTTTTATGCCCCCTAGAGGCCATTTTTTATTTTTTTGTCTGTGTTTTGATAACTTTGACTTTTTTTTAAACTCCTAAACTACAACTTAGAAAAAAAAAAAAAAAACCAATTTGAAATGACTGAGAAAAATTACACATGCATCCGACCCCACTATAGTTATTAAGGAGCAGTGGGCTGCAGTGAAGCAACTGGGGGTTCAGTGCCTTGCTCAAGGATACTTCAACTTGCAACTAATGGGGAGAGCGGGGATCGAACCCACAACCTTACGGTTGAAGGACGGCCCTCTTACCCCACTGAGCTACAGCCGCCAATATATAAATGACTTGGCATGAAACTAATACCTGGTGGCGCAGCGCACAGACTGCGTGTCTTTGACTGCAGACTCCTTTTGCGTGAAAGGGATCGAAACCAGGTCGAGCGATCTTTTTATTTTTATTTTTTCGAAAATGTATTTCTTCCTCCGTGGCTGTGATGCACTGCTCACTTATACAATCGTAATCGCCCAAATGGATATGAACGGAGGCTTGAAGATCTCCAGCAATATGTTTGTGAATGTGTGACGAATCTGGTGAGCGAGACAGAGCCCCGCTGCAGATGTGAAGAGAACACAACGCACGCGCAGGGAAACCAGTAGGTCTGAAAACCAGTAGGGGTGTAACACCGGCAACCAACACGGTGCGTAACATAAAGATGTAACCATACAGGTTTGGTTGAGGCAACAGTGAAACTCAATGGCTCTGGGTTAAATGTCTCAATGTATAAAAGAGGCGTGTCCGTCAGTTTTATTTTTTCTTACCAAGCTATACTGATTTGCAGGCAGTCTTGCGGGCCGTAGTTAAACTCAAACGGGCCGTATCCGGCCCGCGGGCCGCTAGTTGAATAGGCCTGGTGTAGACTAATGGGGATCCTAAATAAACTAAACACTAAACACTAGCTTACTCAAAATAATACAATCAACACAACATGCATGTTTTATATTAGCTGAGTCATAGTTAGTTAACTACTTTAATGTCGTCAGTTCACAACGTAGCTAACGACGCTGACAGTCACCCCGGTAATCACAAGAGAGGCTAACGTTAGCATGTCTTAAGACGAGCTACTCACTTCAAATGGTCCAAGGAGTGGATGTTTTTGGGTTTCCCCGGTCCTCCAACCCAGCTCCGTGACCGGCCAAACATGTTCGTGGTTTAAACTGGTGTAATGATATTTTGACAGGCGCGTTATTTTTCCGCTAACGTCTCTACATTACACCCACTCTCCCGTACGGATAGCTATTAGCAAAGAGAAGGTGATGGGCGGCGGTAAGCAGCGCGGCGGGGTCGTTACGTCACAGGGTTGTGACCGGTGCGTCTTGGGAGATGGTGTTTTCTCCCGTGTCAAGAACCTCGACAAGGCAAATTAAAAAAACTACACCGATCACTTCCGGAGTTGTAGTGACGCGCAAAACAGGCGACGCGTTCTCGCGACGGCCCTATTTAACTGATCGACATCTCCACGACCAATCACGAGAGGGCATGCCGAGCGGCGAGCCAATCAACTGCCGATGCCTCGGATGACGCGTTGTCGTCAGGACTGTTTTGATGCAGTTGGCTAAAAAATGATAAGAGCGGACGTTTAGCTGTGAAATCATTCACAAGAGGGTGTTTTTCTCATAAAGTCTACGTGTTTACAAGAAAAATCAAAATAACCTAACTTATAGAAGTGTTCGCGATTGTTCTCGGCTACTGCTTGTAGCCCCAGCCGGTTGGCAATGTCGTGAATTCCGCAAACCAGAAGGACCAATGTCAAGAATGCCTCGAGGAAGCTAACTGTGTATTTTAATAACCGTCCGCCGGGTTATTCTTAGCTATGAGCGTTACGCCCTTAAGTCTACCTGTGTCGCCGTCGTTCTCTCCGGTGGCCGAACCTACAAGTTAGCACTCAACGCGTGCCTCTCGAATCATCGTTTGACGGGTCGAGACGAGCATAAATGGACGCCCCATCCACCCAGACAGATTTCTAGCCGTGCCAACAGCGACTCGAGTCGGCCGGACGACGATACGAACCGCAGCTCTCCTCCTCTCGCCGTGAGACGACCTCCCCTTTATGTTTTATCTGGGCCTGTTCTGCGTCAACGTCCTGGTCATCTATTATGTATTTCTGATGGAGTACATCGCCATGAGTGTGGGGATCGTGTTCCTTTCCGAGGACATGGACCAGGCTCTGGTGGACATCGGGGTGCTTTCCGATCCGGCCTCCGTGCCCTACGACTTGAACAGGGAGCTGGATGTGTACGAGGGGTATCTGGAGTGACGCGGCGCTGCCGGAGGAAGAAAGGGAGGAGGAAACCTCGAGTGGGGGGTGGAGAGGCAGAGGAAAGCCTCGCTGGTCGTTCGTGCGGAGTCCCTCGGAGCCGACGCGGGTGCTGCTCTTCTCTCACACAGACAAGGTAAGCAGAGCACTCGACACATTTCATGTTTTTAGGTCTTTTTTCTTCTTCTTTTCTGCTTCAAGATCAGGAAAAAATGAGGTTTTTAGTGTTTTTTTCATTATTTGTCATTATTTTTTTTACATTAAATGACATTTAGCTGAGGCTTTTATCCAAAGCGACTTACAGAATCATGTTACATTCATACACCGTAGACACAGCTACGGGGAGCAATTCATGGTTAAGTGTCTTGCTCAAGGACACATCGACTAGGGCGGGGATTGAATCACCAACAAAGACAATTGTCCAAACAAATTGTTTTTTGGTGATTTACAAAAATATATATGCTACATGACATGTTTGGGCCTTCGGTGCCTTTTGTTATTTATTTATTGTCTCGGTTCTAGGTTCTTTCGCCTCGAAACGAGGTAGCCCGAGGAAGAGATTCAGCACTTGTCCCACGGGAGGAGGAGGAGGAGCCCAGCTGGCGGTCAGTTTCCTGCCTGCCCAATCGTAATCGAGTCTTGGCCGCACACTAATAGGGTCAGCACCGACGTCTGCAGCCTTCCCTTTGGACACAATAGAAAAACCACAAAAGGGAAGAGACGGCTGTTCCCTGTGGAAGAGGAAGCGATTGTTCCCGGGGCTTCTGGAGCGTGACTCGGGTTGTCTGCATTGCAGCCGGTTCAGATAAAAGAAGTCCAAGATGGCGTGGTACTTCCAGGAGAACTGGGAAATCGACATCCACCGTCCTAACTGTTGCATCGTCTACACTGCCACTCTTTTGATTTGTTATTTTTTCTTAAGTTTTCATTGCTACTTTACAAACCTGCGCGCCCTGGAGCTGTAAATTCAGAATGCGTCTTTCGAGGTCACCCTCGCCGTCTGTCTGCTTCAGGGACGGACGCACTCCCGGATGGGAGCAGTGCATTGTGGGTGCCCTGACACACAGGACACTGGACACACATCTGTGAGAGCTCATCTTTTCAAGCTCTTAAAATCAGAAACGCCACACTCTACTCCGGAATGCAGAAAGTATTAAAGTACCCAGGAGAGGTGTTTCTTTTGATCCAGCCTTCTGATGACTTGTACCACATTAGTAATTGAGGCTCTTCTGCACATTAACTTTTTTTCCCCAGTAAACAGCAATAGTTCTGACAGCTGTGATCCCAGCCGGCCAAAATGAGTCACACTGTTTCCAGCTGAGTCGCGTGTCAAAAGGCTGGAAGACGAACCTCGTAAGAAGAAGCGCTTCAAATATTTGACTTGCTACCTGCTGTGTTTGTTTTTAATGTTACCAAATGTGTGTTCGCCACGTAGAAAAGACTTGACGCATGAAATCGGGTGTGTGTGTGTTTTTAAAGAAATGTGTTTAGTTGTTTTTATCCCACTTTCTGCTGTTCAGTTTATGGATTTATAATTCAGTTCATGAGATGTATATTCTTGGCGGCAATAATAAACCGGGTTCCAGCAGCGAGGCGATTGTACACTAGATGTGTGAACCTTAAAAAGGTCTGTACATCGTGTAGTGAGCGGCGCCAACAGCCCAGCTAGAGGGCTAAAGGAGGCAATACAGGACCAGGAGCGTCTCACTGCATCAGAATAATAGCAATGCTGTCGTCGTGGAGACATTTAAACATATCTGCACGTTTCATATTCAGCTAGAACGGGCACTCAGTAGAGCGCATACCTTCGCATATCACAAGATTGGGCATTGAATTATGAACATTTTGGCATTAGTTTCATGCAAATTGGTAAAAAGAAGATTTTGACTGTGACCTTTAACCCGATCGATCCCAAATTTGAATCAAATGCTCCCCGGATAATAACCAATCATCCCACCAAATTTCATGCGATTCGGTTTAATACTTTTTGAGTTATGCGAGTAACACGCATACAAATAAATGACGATCAAAACAAGCTGAATGTCCCACTGTCCATGAACGTTACATCCTGTGGGGGTTGAGGGTTTCACGTCCCTCAGGCGGCTGCAGGATGTTAATGGTTCACAGCCACATCGCCATGAGGTCATAATAAGTTCATTATTCTATGTAACAAAAAAAACATCAACGAAGGTTCAGGATGAGCTTCACTGATCCAGCGTGCCGACCGGTATCCATGGTGACGTCTCCTCGTTGGGCGGAAGGCGTGCGAGGCGTCTGGTCTGTGTGTTTACAGACGGGACGCCGGCTCCTCTGAAGCCCAGGACGCTAATAATCGTGAAATATTGCGAAACATGTTTGTATGAAGTCGATGAATGTGTCGTGTCCCGGCAAGACGGATCGTCAGCATCCAGCCATAGAGCCTCGACCAGTGCCCCCCCCCCCCCCTCCATTCTGCAGACATGCGCTCTGTCATAAGCTATGGGTCGTAAACGGAGGTTTTTGTTCTTTTTTTCGATGTGTATTTAATAAACTTTGATTCCGCCTCTTACTTCTGTCAGTTGTGTTGAGCTCAAGCTGTCGACTCGTTGCCGTGCGTCAGTTCACCGGACAACAACAACAACGATGATGCAACACTTCGATGCCGCTGGGTGTGCTGAAAAGAGGAAAATAAATAATTTGTTGTCCATTTATATTAATGTGCCATGTGATTGTGAAGTGCAAACTAAAATACTGTAAAAGTCACATTAAATAGACCTCACAGAAAACAAATCTATAATTGCATGAATAGTATCTCAGTGCGATGTTCTACCTGAATTCATCTCTCTCTCTCTCTCTGTGCAGTCGGACATCTTCGTGAGGCTATTAACTTTTTAAAAAGAGGGGCGGGACAACGTTACGATGACCCCCCCCACACACACACACAACCTTGTACTTCTATCTCTGTGAGGACACTCTCAAATGCATTCCCTTGTCCCTGACACTAACTTCACCCAAAGCTCATCTTAAACTGAACCTTCAAACCAAGTCTGAACCTTCAAACCGGATTCTGAAGGTCTGTCCATAAGGGCGGCCTCCGGATGTCTGTCAAACGGGTCCTCCCAAAGATAGCCGTACAAGTACACACACACACACACACACAACCCTGTACTTATATCTTTGTGAGGACACTCACAAATGCATTCCCTTGTCCCTTACCCTAACTTTAACCATACCAACTCAACCCTCAAACCGGCCTCTGGAGGTCTGTCCGTAAGGGCGGCCTCCGGATGTCTCAAAGTCAAGAGGTCCTCCCAAAGATGGCTGTACAAGTACACGCTGTGGAACAGAAACAGAAACACACCTTAAATGCCTCTTCAATGTGTCAGAGTGCAAGTGAGAGACTTTATGTGTTATTAGGAAGGGAGGCGAGGTCATTCTTCACAAAGAAGTTCAGTATCACTCAATAAAAGATCATCGATCACCGGACGGTCAGAAGAAAACGGGGATGATGGGTCATTTGTCTTCTGTCATGCATTTGTTCATTGTCTAAGTGAAGCCTCCCCCTCCATTCCAAGTCGACCTCTGATCATTAAATGTGTCCACACCGGAGAACAGAACTGGTTTACCTCAACAAAGCCTTCTGCTCTCCACATTTCACTTCCTACTACGAGGATTTCTGTCTGCAAATCCAACATCTTTGCTCTAACAAACTAAAATATATGAAGTGTCTGCATTACACAAACAAAAACAAATGTTTTAAAGAGCAAGGATCTTTTATTGGCAGCCAGAATTCCTAGTTATACAAGAGAAACGAACAAAATAATTTATTCTCAGTTTATATATTTTCTTACAAATGAGAAATTGAGTAAATTCCCAATAAATACAAGTTTAGTACATATAAGTGTTAAGTTGACGTCTTCAGAATGAACCAATAGGAGCCGAGGAGGTCGACGGTAGAGACGGCACGACGCACTTTCATTTTGTTCCTTTTAATTGTTATAAGACAGTAACAAATAAGAATATCAACAAGTTTATCCTCTATGATAAACATTTCATATAAATTATACCTTTAAAGTGTATTCATCTCAGATCAAGTATAAGAATGTCGTCATGTGATCTCTCTCGTCATGTGATCTCTCTCTCGTCATGTGATCTCTCTCTCGTCATGTGGTCTCTCTCTCGTCATGTGGTCTCTCTCTCGTCATGTGATCTCTCTCTCGTCATGTGGTCTCTCTCTCGTCATGTGGTCTCTCTCTCGTCATGTGATCTCTCTCGTCATGTGATCTCTCGTCATGTGATCTCTCTCGTCATGTGATCTCTCTCGTCATGTGATCTCTCTCTTGTCATGTGATCTCTCTCGTCATGTGATCTCTCTAGTCATGTGATCTCTCTCGTCATGTGATCTCTCTCGTCATGTGATCTCTCTCGTCATGTGGTCTCTCTCGTCATGTGGTCTCTCTCGTCATGTGATCTCTCTCTCGTCATGTGATCTCTCTCGTCATGTGATCTCTCTCGTCATGTGATCTCTCTAGTCATGTGATCTCTCTCTCGTCATGTGATCTCTCTAGTCATGTGATCTCTCTAGTCATGTGATCTCTCTCTCGTCATGTGATCTCTCTCGTCATGTGATCTCTCTCGTCATGTGGTCTCTCTCGTCATGTGGTCTCTCTCTCGTCATGTGATCTCTCTCTCGTCATGTGATCTCTCTAGTCATGTGATCTCTCGTCATGTGATCTCTCTCGTCATGTGGTCTCTCATGTGGTCTCTCTCGTCATGTGATCTCTCTCGTCATGTGATCTCTCTCTCGTCATGTGGTCTCTCTCTCGTCATGTGATCTCTCTCTCGTCATGTGGTCTCTCTCTCATGTGGTCTCTCTCATGTGGTCTCTCTCATGTGGTCTCTCTCATGTGGTCTCTCTCATGTGGTCTCTCTCATGTGGTCTCTCTCATGTGGTCTCTCTCTCGTCATGTGATCTCTCTCGTCATGTGGTCTCTCTCTCGTCATGTGATCTCTCTCTCGTCATGTGATCTCTCGTCATGTCGTCTCTCTCGTCATGTGATCTCTCTCTCGTCATGTGGTCTCTCTCGTCATGTGGTCTCTCTCTCGTCATGTGATCTCTCTCGGTGTTCTGGTCCAACATGGCCGCCATCGGAGCGGCTTCAGGTGTCGCTTTGCTCCTCCGTCGCACGCTTGGAGCAGTAGTCCTGAATACCTGGAGGAGGAACAGGAGGGGAGGAGGAGGATAGAGTGGAGGAGGAGGAGGACGAGGAGGAGAGAGAGGAGGGGGAGAGAGCAGAGGAGGATAAGGATGAGAGAGGAGGAGGAGAGAGCGGAGGAGGAGGAGAGAGTGGAGGAGGAGGAGAGAGTGGAGAATGAGTAGGAGAGAGCGGAGGAGGAGAGTGGAGGAGGAGGAGAGAGCGGAGGACGAGGAGAGAGTGGAGAATGAGGAGAGAGTGGAGGAGGAGAGAGTGGAGAATGAGTAGGAGAGAGTGGAGGAGGAGGAGAGAGCGGAGGACGAGGAGAGAGTGGAGAATGAGGAGAGAGTGGAGGAGGAGAGAGTGGAGAATGAGTAGGAGAGAGTGGAGGAGGAGGAGAGAGTGGAGAATGAGTAGGAGAGAGTGGAGGAGGAGAGAGTGGAGGAGGAGGAGAGAGTGGAGGAGGAGAAGAGAGCGGAGGAGGAGGAGAGAGTGGAGGAGAGAGTGGAGGAGGAGGAGAGAGTAGAGGAGGAGAGTGGAGGAGGAGGAGAGAGTAGAGGAGGAGGAGAGTGGAGGAGGAGGAGAGAGTGGAGAATGAGTAGGAGAGAGTGGAGGAGGAGAGAGTGGAGGAGGAGGAGAGAGCGGAGGAGGAGAGAGCGGAGGAGGAGGAGAGAGTGGAGGAGGAGAGAGTGGAGGAGGAGAGAGTGGAGGAGAGAGTGGAGAATGAGTAGGAGAGAGCGGAGGAGGAGGAGAGAGTGGAGGAGGAGAGAGCGGAGGAGGAGAGAGTGGAGGAGAGAGTGGAGGGAGGAGGAGAGGAGGAGGAGGAGAGAGGAGAGTGGAGGAGGAGGAGAGAGTGGAGGAGGAGAGGAGGAGTGGAGGAGGAGAGTGGAGGAGAGAGTGGAGGAGGAGGAGAGAGTGGAGGAGGAGGAGAGAGGAGGAGGAGAAGAGAGGAGGAGGAGAGAGGAGGAGGAGGAGAGAGGAGGAGGAGAGAGGAGGAGGAGGAGAGGAGGAGGAGGAGAGAGGAGGAGGAGAGAGGAGAGGAGGAGGAGAGAGGAGGAGGAGGAGAGAGGAGGAGGAGAAGAGAGAGAGGAGGAGGAGGAGGAGAGGAGGAGGAGAAGAGAGGAGGAGGAGGAGAGAGAGGAGGAGGAGAGAGAGGAGGAGGAGAGTGGAGGAGGAGGAGAGAGAGGAGGAGGAGGAGAGAGTAGAGGAGGAGGAGAGGGAGAAGGAGGAGGAGGAGGAGGAGGAGAGGAGGAGGAGGAGAGTGGAGGAGGAGGAGAGAGGAGGAGGAGGAGAGAGGAGGAGGAGAGAGTAGAGGAGGAGGAGAGTGGAGGAGGAGGAGAGAGGAGAGGAGGAGGAGAGAGTAGAGGAGGAGGAGAGTGGAGGAGGAGGAGAGAGTTATCACTTCTTCTTTCATTACTTTTAATCCAAATTGGGACATCAAGCAAAAAGCGCCTCCTCATCAGAACCAGGAGCTCCGTGTGTGTGAACACTCACTCTGCACGATGCTCTGGTAAACCCGCGCAGCGGGCGAGTCGGGGACCTCGGCGAGGAACGACTTGCCCTCGTCGCAGCTCCGCGCGATCCTCGGGTCCAGAGGAATCTTCCCCAGCAGGCGGAGGTCCAGGTCCGCACACATGCGCTCGGCGCCCCCGCTGGTGGGAGGGAAGATCTGCGATGTGTTCTGCAAGAGGAGGAGGAGGGGGGGGGGGGAGAGATGAGATGTGTTGTCAGATTCGATAGACCCCAAAAAAGCACAAGTACGCTCACTACGCATCCTCAGGCGTCCAGACGTCTGCTGGTTACGCCGGTCAGTTTGTGTGTGTGTGTGTGTGTGTGTGTGTGTCCGTCAGTGACCTTGCACTTGGGGCAGACGAAGCCGCTCATGTTCTCCACCACGCCGATGATCGGCAGCTTGACCTTCTGACAGAAGCGGATCTCCTTCCGCACGTCCTGCAACGCCACCTCCTGGAGAGGGAGGGAGGGAGGGAGAGAGAGAAAGGTGAAGAAAGAGGGGGAAGAAGCAGATAACGTGGTTTATGAGGGGAGCATTTTTTTAAATAAACACTACCTTGTTTTTGATATCAGCTTCTCTGTTCATATTGAACAGTTTGAGTGATTCTCGGCTCTCGTGTGGTTAGTTCGGGTCAAGTGAGAGCTGGAGGAAGCGATTCTCCTGACCTCGACCTCTGGTCCAGGTCTAATGTAAGTATCAGGAAGTGTCTGCTCAGATACAAGTGTTTCACCAAGTACAGTCAAACTTGATTGACTTAGTGCACAGAGGCAGAGACACTGAGGTCCTCCTCTCTTCTGATGTTGTGCTTTTCTTCCTTTGTGGATACTACATTTCATTCTTTGGAGACATTACAAAATAACCTTATGTTTAATGCAAACTGGCCCTAGTTGGTCTCGAAACAGATCATTGTGACTGAGTTTGGCCCACGGTCATTCACAACCTGGGAGTTACGCATCACCCTCCCACCGGCTCGTGTGGTTGGAGGCGGCGGCTATTCCCTTGTTGCATCTGCTACCTGTGGCGTGGTGACGATGACGGCTCCATCCACGTGGGTGGAGCTCAGGTACTGGACGAGCGACAGGTGTTCGTCAGAGGTGCCGGGGGGCGTGTCCACGATGAGGTAATCCAGCTCCCCCCAGTCGACGTCCCTCAGAAACTGCTTGATCATCCCTGATGACGCAGGTTGGAATCCGGTGACGTTTGAGACATTTTATACACACACACACACACACACACACAATAACACACACACAAAAACACACAAAAACACTACCATTCTTCTTGGGTCCTCTCCAGATCACAGCATCATCGGGGCTAGTGAGCAGGAAGCCAATAGACATGACTGCCAGGTTGTCTTCCACATACTGCAACATACAATACACACTTATAAATATATATAAATAAATATATATATATATATATATATATATATATATATATATATATATATATATATATATTCATTAAATGTCTTCAAAAGAATGATGACAAACTGAAGCAGCATTGTTTGGACTCACCACCGGGGACCAGCCGGAGCCACTCTGGTGAACCTGTGCAACAGAGAACCGATTAGGGCTCTGAGGGGGAGGAGCTTCAACGCACTACACCCGTCCACTCACCTGCTCCCCCTCCACGCCCATGATCCTCGGTATGGATGGACCGCAGATGTCCACGTCCAGCAGGGCGACCTGAAGACAGAGACACTCTTTAGCCTCGAGCTTACAGGAGGCTGAGACGAGCCGGTCGGTCAACGCGGGTCATCGCCGCGCGGCGAGGAACAGGAGCAGCTAAACTAGATCCGGAAGGGGTTCTAAATGCAGCCGAAGCTGGACCTCATCGCTGAGCTGAAGACGAGCCGGATCAAAGCGGCTAATTGGGTCCGTGATGTCGTGACCTCATGAGGTCCATCACACTCGTGTCATTCAGAGAAATGTCATCGGTCCGGAAAATGGGAATTATGGAAATCAGGGCTGCATTTCATGTATATGAATAAATAAATACATACAAATAAATATAGATATAAATAATTAATATAATTAATATAATAATATATATATATATGAACAAATAAATATATAAATAAATTAGATAAATATAAATGTATATATATATATATATAAATGTATATACAAATATAGATATAGATACAATATATATATTTATATATAAATAAATATTTCATCAAAATATCAATGAGACATTTGTTTATTTCAGGAGCAGCTATGTTTGTTGAAGGTGTCAAAAAATATTTTAAATGAGTTAAGCAAACATTCTTGATCACTATCATCATTTGTAGTTGCATTTCAATGAGAAAGAAAATGATATGCAGACAACAGGATGGCAAATCTATCATTTAGCCCGAATGGAAATCCCTCTAACCTCTGTTAACCAGGTCAGCTTGTTAACAACAACTGGGTTTAGACTAAACTTTCGGGTAGAACGTAAACTGTCGCTTCAAAAAGGAATCAGCAAATGGCCTGGAGTACTTCTCGAAGAAAAGGATAGCACACCAGAAAGAATACGAGTTTTTAACCAAATCGTTCACTGTTTTTTTCTCTTCTCGCTGTGTAAACCAAGATAAAAATGAGAATGTCACCTCCTTCGTGCCGTCAGCAGCCAGAGCGTGAGCCAGGTGAGCGCTGAAGGTGCTCTTCCCCACGCCTCCTTTTCCGGACAGCACGAGGATCTTGTGTTTGACCGTTGACATCTTCGCTCCGATCTCCGCGATGGCTGGAGGTGAAGGATGGAGGAGACTCTCAAAACAACAAGTTCACTGAAACACTTCCTGGTCGATTGAAGTCATCCCAACCGTAGCACACGTGTGTGTGTGTGTGTGTGTGTGTATGTGAGGGATCACGGTCTTACCGGGATCGGGGGCCGTGGTGGCTCCGGAAGCACATATCTTCTGGTTGGGACAGCCCTCACATGACGAAGACTTCCCTGCTGCCTCGCTGCCTGTACCCGGGCAGTCTGAACGGACCAAACACAGACTGTCAGTGCGCTGCTCTTATCAGACCATCTCAGACTAATGAAGTTCAACTCAAGTCGATCGTTAACCTGTGACACGTGACTGTCTTCCGTATTCAGGAAGAGATGCTAGAGTTTTACAAACATACCAAATATGTATATAAATGTGCAGACATGTCACACAATATTTACATTGGATGAAGCCAAAGAAAAACATGCAAGTCTTTCCTGTGATGATTTCGAACCACAACATGACACATATTAGATGGAGAATTAAAAATTACATTTATGAGATTGCATGTAATTCTGGGATGAAGATAGTTTCTTATATATAAATATATATTTATATAAATATTAACATATATTTATATATACATATGCATATATATATATATTTATATATATAAATATACATATATATATATATACGTATATCTAAATAAATATATAATTATATATATACATAAATATATATAATAAATACAATATAAATATATATAATTACATATATTATATGTATAAATATGTATATATATAAATGTATATAACATATATATATAAATAAATACAATATATAAATAAATATGTATTTATATAAATGTATACAAATATAAATAAATACAACATATATAAATATATATATGTAAATAAATAAATAAAGTCAGTAAATAATAGTTGTAGTTATTTTCATTTTTATTCTTTCAGTGACCACTTTAGGAAGTGCGTCATTGAAGCTCAGAAAATGTATTTCATAGAATTGTTAAAATAATATTTTAGCGGACCGTGAAAACTGCGATATTACAACGACGTCAACATCAACAGGGACGACGTGAGCACTAACAGCGAGACTTTAGTTCAAAAACACGTCAAGCTGACGGTGTACGGCACTAGTGCACATTGTGAATCAACTGTAATGTCTTCAAGTTTCCCCTCACCCTAAATTAAAGTTTAAAAAGACTCACGCTCAGGTGCATTATCTGGTACGTCTGCCATTTTTAAACGTGTGCACCGTTTAAAGTCTTCCCCTCCTAAGGTTCCGCATACGCGCAGCTTCGATTAAGCGTAATGGAGAGAAAAGATATTTAAAAAAGAGAAAATAGAATACAAAATTGAAAAAACAAAACACAATGTTGAGCTCATTTGAAAATATGTCTACATTTCTGGGTTAATTTATTCACAGTACTATACAGTAATGTCCATTTGTTTATTTTATCGTATTTGTGTTCATAGTCGACATGTACGGCATGATACACATTTTAATAATCCTTAAATTTCAGGATACTGTCTTTTATACAGAGCTTGTTGGTGTTTGTGTTTAAAATTATGATGCAAAAATAGAGTTTTATGGATTTAAGTTAAGTGTTTGCTTTAGCAAGAGATAATATATTCTGCATGTTGTGTATGTGTTTGTGTGTGTAGAGTTTTAACAAAGAGGGCCCTATAATTCCAGAAATTCCACTTAACCGGAATCCGGAATTTGCAGCAGACAATTTATTTATTGTCTTGAAACTATTGTGTGATCACTAGAGCTGAAGCTGAAGATAATTGAGTCCACTAGGTGGTGCTGTTGTTTAGATTTATTTGTATTATTCCATTTTAAAGTTACAGCCATACAAACACACACACACACACACATTCAGGAGAGGAAGGAAACAAGAGGGCGGAGAAGGGAAGGGAGGAGGAGGGGCTTATATTCACTTTAATACAACTTTGAATTGAAGATACTGGAATAAAGAGATCTCACGCAGGTTTCATGCAGTACACATTCTTTTAAAGGGCACGCTCTGTTGACATAACATGCACAACACACACATATATTTTATTACATTGTTTTATATATATATATTGCCATGATGTATATTCTATTACATTGTTTTATATATATATTGTTAATACTTTCTTCTTTTTTTGTGTGTGGATATTGTATAGTTTATTCTCATTCTTATTCTTTTTTTAGTCTGCTACTGCTGTCGGGTGTTTTGCACATAAGAATTTCACGAACCGATTATACTTGTATAAAAGGGGATGTGACAATAAAAACTTGAAACTTGAAACTTGAAAACTTGAAACACTTATACATACAGACACACACACTTACTTACACACACATTAACATACAGACACACAAACACACACACATACTCACTCACACAGTGGCGGGCCGTGGGCCTGGGGCCTGGGCCTTCAGTGAGGTCCTACAGTCCCACCCGAATTAATCCACCTCTTATTACTATCATTATGATGCCATGGCTCTAGACCAGGGCTGCTCAATACGTCGATCGCGGCGTAGTATTGGTAGATCGCATGACATTAAAAAAACGTCTTTGTTCATTTATTAAACTAAACAGCCGTCTGATGTTGATCGATTCCACAACAGCATGTCATTTCTCGGCTCTCCGTCGGTCTCGCGGCTGCAGAATCGCGCGCATCGACGGAAAAAAAAAGAAGAAAAAGTCACTTGCACTAGTTTGTTCACTAAACAGGGCATTGTCGCACCAAAGCAGATTTCAAGTATATGCTCGACCAAATCGACATCTTCTCCTCCTTCCGCCATTGTGGGTTGAAAACAGCTTTGTAGTCCGGAATTAATTCCTTTATCAAATTCAGTTTCCTAGTTCTGAGGTTCTGCATCTACCTGCCCATAGGACCCCTCTCAATATTGGTAATCCAATCAAAAGGCGCGGGGCAGCCTCCGCCTGCTAGCTGGCTCCTGTGGTTCCGGGGGGGCTCTCAAGGGCTAGAGGAGCCAACTCTAAAGCTGATTGGTTGACACAACATTGTCACCCATTCACTTGAAGCTACCAGCGCCCGCAATGTTGATTCTGAAGGCCTAAGGGCAGATTTTAGCCCCCTGGCAACACACGATGGCTGAATATGATTGGATAAAATATCTAACATAAAGACCACCTCCAAATCTCAACCTGGCGCATACACAGCGCAACATACAGACACACACGCTATGAAATTAAGAGAAAAACTCTTACTCTGGGAAATAATTGAATACATATTTGTGGGAAAATATATTTCGAAAAAAATATATATTCTGATGATGTTTAGGCCAGCAGAGAAGGCCTTGCTGGCCCTGACGGCCCGCCACTGCACTCACACACATACACACCCATACACGCACAAATACGCATACACACACACTTCACACACACACACACACACGGCAAATGAGCTCCACATTGACGAAAAGGAGGTTAACGATTTCACAAAAGGAAAACGAAGACGATGTTGTCGCGTTTTATGTTTTAAAGCGTGATTCTCAAAGTAACCGTCAACATGTTGTTTACAATGTCGACTGCATCGTTGACGACTGAGGATGCGAGTCCCTTTACGAGCCCGTCACGTTTACGAGGCGTTGCGTGGTAATTGTTCTCCGATCGGCTTCAAAAGGCCAAACGATCATAACAAATGTGTCTTTGTAGCCTCCAGTTGTTTCTGCTCAAGCTAATTCAAACGATGTGACCGAGCCGTTTCATTGGCTCACTGGCATTATGGGAAGCAGCTGATTGGCCGACAGATAACTTTTGTGGTAAGTGTGTATGTGTGTGTGTGTGTGTGTGCCCTCCCCTCCCCCAATGGTTTACCCTGTCAAGAGTGTGTAATGTGATATTTTCTTTGTGTTGGCACATCTTTTGTCAAAACTCAACAGAAGCCAAATAAAGTAAAACACTCGGAGATAGACGTCTCACAATACCTCACAATCCACACAAAATGAGACACACATGCACCGTTTGAATGACTCTCACACAGAAGCAACCGCACACTGATTTACGTTCTGCGGACCACTGTGTCTCCAGTACTTTGTGTATTTTCTGTATCGTCTACTCAAAGGACAGACACAAAGACTGAGAGGGAGCAGCGCAGACAGACTTGGGTGTCATTGTGTGTGTAATTCATCCCTCCGGTCCAAAAATGAAAGAGAAGGACAACAGTGCAGCTGGAGGGCTTTAGTTTGGAAGAATAGTTTGTGAAATTGCTATGATGTCCTTCATTTTCTCCACTCCACTTTCCTCCCCACACACTGTAAGTGGAAGCGCCTGAAAAGGTTCAATTAGCTCCTTGAATGGAGAGAGGGAAGCTGGCGTTAGCGCTGCTCACCCTCCACACGGGGAGGAAACTAACTTTTATCCATAGGACTTCATGCACATGTGAACTGGATTCAATCTGCATCTTGATAGAATACAGGAAGAAAGTAAACCAATGAAAACCCAAGGTAAACAACACTGTCGTTCCAAATTGCTTTCTTTTAATACGAAGCTACCGGCAGGTTAGCTTAGCTTAGCACAAAGAGTGGAAACGGAGGGAAACAGCTAGCCTAGCTCCGATTAAAGGTAAATCAAATCCACAACACCTGTGAAGCTCACTGATTAGCATGTCACATCCTGTTCTTCTAATCTATGACAGATAAATGCCACTAACATGTAATTATTAGCACTAAATACAAAGTACAGCTATAAGGCTGGTTGAAATGTTAATACTCTTTGCAGGTAGTCATCAACCAAAATATTGGACAAATACAAATTAATCTAAATATGGCGGATGGAAAGTAAAGGACTCATCAAAGTGATCAGTATTCACCCTGAGCCAATAGGATTCATCCTCTGGGGAACATGACTCACCTGTGTGTGTATTTTACTGAGCTAAAAACAACAAGAGCTCCTGGAGGAACTATTCATCTTGATTAGAGGAAACACTTCAAACATGTTGTGAGTTATGTGCAAGTGAACACAGTTCATTTGAGTGATGACATCATCTGTCAGTCAGTCAGCCTCCCCCCCCCCACCCCCACACACACACAAACACGCCACTAGATATAGTCCATCATGAAGTCACGCACATTCTGTTGAATCAGCGAGGGGTTTGCGCACACACAACCTCGTACTTCTATCCTTGTGAGGACACTCGTTGGTTGTCCTGGTGCCTTACCCTCACGTTTACTATCGCAACGTAATGCCTGACCCGTGACCCTCTCAACCCTCAAACAGGCCTTTGAATATTTGAGTAGCGGCCGACATGCCCTCACTTTCCAGAAAGGTCCTCTAAAGGTCTACAACTCATACAGGTCCTCACAGAGATAGTAGTACAAGCACCCACTCACACACACACATACACACACACTAAGAGATTCAGGTCTCACTGCCACCGAGTTACTCAGCACAGAGTTAATCCTTGGCTACGCAGTCATCACACTGGGAACAAGGCCACACATACACACACACACACACTCACACACACACGCACACACACGCACACACACATGGCAGGCTGCCTGAACACAACTCACACTTTTTCTATGAGGATTAACAGAGGAAGTTATGTTGTGTGTTCGAGTGAAAGTGGCGGGGTGGAGACGCCACACGACTGCAGAGGAAACAGGAAGTGAGTCGTTCATGAAAATAAAACCAAAAAAAAGATGACTGTGATCTGGTTATGGAGAAGTGTCGTCGTCTTCTTCTTCTTCTTCTTCTTCTTCTTCTTCTTCCTCTTCTTCCTCTTGCAGTGCGGCGCTCCGACGGCTCCGCGGAGCAGGTAGCAAGAGGCCGGAGCCTAGCAAACAGTCAAATGCAAAAACATTTGTTTGTTTACTTTGGAGGACGGTACCAACAAGGTGCCGAGTGAGGGGTTCAGGGCCCGCTGGTTTTAAGAGTCTCAGCAGCAGGATGACAGAACGCACCAGCACCACCTCCATCGTTCCTGCTCTCTCTCTCTGTCTCTCTTCCATTTTTCAAAATCCTTCCCTCTCTCGTGAAATTCTCAGCTGCCGTGGTCACGTCAGCCCCCCCCCCCCCCCCTCGAGACTATTTACTTTAACTGCACCTCGTTGGTCGACACCGTAGAAAGTGTCAAAGATCTCGACATTAGCGTGTCACCTATAAGGGATTAAATTTATTTTCAGAGACTTTTAAAGTTCCCTCTTTCCCCCCATAACAGGAATACGTGTCGCACCGTCCACAGCCAACGACAACGCAACGTCACATCAAACAGAAACTATGCAAAAGACATGGCTCTCCATCCCGAGGCTCACATTGTGTGCATGTACGTGCATGCATTGTGTGCGTGTGTGTGTGTGTGTGTGTGTGTGTGTGGACACTCCCTGAGCGATAACACACGCACATCTCCACCAGATCATTTAAAGATTGTTTGTTTTATTGATTATTCTTTGGAGAAAAGATGCACAAAGACAGAGTGATACTTTTATGGATTATCAGGAAACTTCCAGCTCAAATGAATCGCGTCCTGACGTTATGACGGCAGAGCATGACATGCTAAGAAAACAAATAGCATTTATTTACAGGTTTACAGGTTATTATTTTTTTGTTATTTGTGTTTCAATGTCAATATGAATATATTTATATATATATAAAATATATAATAATAATATAGAATAATTTATATATATATAACATATATAATATAATATATATATAATATATAATAATAATATATATATATATAACATATATAATATATAATAATATATATATATATATATCATATATCATATACAAATGAATGGCCTCTATAAAAAAATGACAAACTATCATTTCTGATAGGTTGCCATCGAGATACTGTGCAATACAATATACGTACACACACACATACACACACACACACACACACACATGCTATCCACGTGGAATTTCAGATATTTCTTGCAGTTATTCTGGTCGGGCTGCAGCCAAAAGAATCTCAGACGTCGACTCTATCTTCGTGCCTCCATCACTTCGTCTGGCCACGCCCACCTCACCATGAACTCCGAATTTAATTAAAATACAACCCAAAGAAACTCAACTCAGCCACCAGGGTGATGGAGAGGCCAGCAATTAAGATAATTTCATAGTTCAATAACCAGATATATGTTTTCTGTCCATATGAAACAACCACACAGTCAATAATGTTGTTTTGTGTATTAAATATAAAGTGTTTTCTCATTTCTGTGGGGCTGGTGACCTTTGACCTAACAGCACCTTCTCACTTCAAACAGCCTCTATCACAGGGGCTGAGAGCCTACGTGTGAACAAACACAGACACACACACACACACACACACACACACAGTCTGAAGAGGTCAGAGGTCATCAGAGAGGAGAGGCCGGGTGTTGCACTGATGGGTGCCCCCTGCACCCCTCAGCTGTCCCGACGCGGAACAACCCCAGAATAACCGCCGTTATCTCTCCCCATGTGTGTGTGTGTGTGTGACAGTTGGCGGGGAGTTGCGATGACAATGAGAATATCTTTATAGGAAGGGAGGCCCGTGTGCGTGCGTCCTCGACTGTCACAGTATTTATGTGAAGGAAGGAAGATTAGCCGCCCGCCTGTTTACCTCAGACTGAGAGAGAAATTATTTTTTCTGCTTTTCCTTCCATAGAGATATAAATATTTACCGCGTGGAATCTAACCACAGTTATTATGAAATACACACAATCACAGACGGGCGAGATGTTTATTCCTAATTTAAGTTGCGCTCTGTTTGACCTTTCGACACGGTGCAGATGTGACTCAACTCTGTGTTTAAATTAGACAAAAATGGAGATTAATTCAGCTCAAACCTTTTAATATGAAGTTGGAGCTTTTTACTTTCGTGGCACCGGAATATAAATATAACTTGAACCGTCGATCATTACAGTAAAATCATTAATTTGATGCTTTCAAAAGTTGGAAAATTCTGAGAGGAGACTGCAGAGCGAGGACCAGGAGGCTGAGACACAATAACGATAAGAGACGTAACGAGGGGGGAGACGTCAGCAAGAAACCTCACATTCCTTAAAGTAACCGGCTTGGACTGGGACAGGGTCCACACTGAGGGACGAGAACTAATATGTAATGAGGGAGAGGACGGAGGAGCACCTGCATCGAGGCTGATGTATAAATAATATGTCAATGTGTTTGTTCGGGGCTTGGGAAAGACGGATGTGGAGGGAGGTTGTTGTCTTTAAAACCGGACCCCGCTCAGTTTTATTTGTGAAATAAATCTACGTGAATTGAACTCTGATCCAAACTCTCTGTGTCCTGTGGGTGTTTGATTATTGAGGTCCAGAGGGTGAGTATCCTGTGGCGTCTCACCAGCAGTCAGATAGGAGAGAGATACAAGTTTATATGCATCAGGTTAAGAAGAGATTAGTTAGAATGGACCAAAAAGGAAGAAATCCAGCCACAACAGTACAGACGACCATCGCCGGATCACTACGACACTGAAGAAAAGGAAACGTGACGTTTCTATATGTTTATTCCGAAGCAGATTTGTGGACGTTTTCCGAGAAGAGGATTCCCTTTAGACGTGGAAGTGACATTTAATCTAAACGTGTGTGTGTGTGTGTGTGTGTGTGTGTGTAATGTCGGGGTGTTAAGATTTGACTGAGTTATTACTGAGAAGGAGACTTATGGTAATTGGACAAGTAACTTTATAACCCTTCTTGAGCCGTGTGTGTGTGTGTGTGTGTGTGTGTGTGTGTGTGTTTGAAAACCTGGTTGAGACCCAACCATTCATTTTAGTATTGCTACTGACTTGGTGACGGTTTTAATCTAATGTTATGTCAGAGAAAGAAAAGTGTCTTTAACAGATGTTTTTAAGCTTTGAGCGGAGAGCCGAGGTCGAGCATGTCGCCGTAACCGTTGACGACAAGCGACTTTATTGAAGGTTTCTCTCGTTTTTGACACTTCGTTCTCCGCTTTTGGCCGTTTGGGCCTCCGAGTTGAACGTCCGCCCGTTTGGATCGTGTACATACTGTACAGATGTATATGTAGGACTTATATGGTTGAGAATTATTTATTTACCTAAAGATCATAATGTTACTCTGGAAATTTCAGGTGAAATATATTTGAGAGGAAAAAAATGTAGCATTTTATTTGTCACTATTTAAAACGGGAATGTTTTTTTTTTTTTACCAGTGCAATATTATTGTTCGAGTCACAGCCACTATTTCACAGCAGGGGCTCCAGCTACCACAATACAATGCTACAGGAAACACACACACACACACTTCACCTGCAGTTGTGTTTCACACCTTGTGAGAACTATTTGTATCCGAGCCGCTCCGCCGTCTCTCTTTACGAGTCGACCGCGGAGCGTTTTATGGGACTCGCCGTTCCTATTTTTCAAACCTGGAGTGTTTTGCAGAAGCTTTGCAGCGAAACTGGAGGCCGGCTTTTCTCCGTCGGCCGTGGGCGCATGAAAAAAGTTTTTAAAACCCACGAACGAAACAGCTCCATTTAACAAAAGCTGTCTGCTGCATGTCATCCGGTCAGATTGGAGCCACGAAACCTTCACGCCTAACGATAATAATCCAGTTATGCCACCGTTTAAAGAAATATACACATCGAGAGATTCTGATTATATTTGAGAATATTTCAATTATTGCCACGTTTTGGATACGTTTTAAAATGCACAGGCCGTTAGAATTTGAGATGTTGTAATGTTTTTTACTCTTCCTATTCCTCAAAAGCAAGAGGTGTCGCCCTGCTCATTAATAAACACCTGCACTTTAAATTAAATTCAATTGAAAAGGATAAAAACGGCAGATTTTTGCTTGTAGACTGTGAAATAAATAGGAACAAGATATCCTTGGTGAATATATACGGGCCTAATTACAATGACCCATTGTTCTTTAATAATTTGATTATGAAACTGGCTACAATTGGGGGCCAATGTGTTGTGGGTGGAGACTTTAATTTGGTCCTAAACCCTCTTTTGGATCGATCAGCACCAAAAACATCTTCACTATCAAAGGCGGCAGCAGCACTAAACCAAGGTATGAAAGATATAGGCATAGTTGACGTGTGGCGAAATCTTTATCCAAATCAGAAGGATTTCTCTTTCTTTTCACCAGTGCATAATACACACTCTAGAATTGACATGTTCTTAGTGCCACTAGATATGATGGCCAGAGTGATAGAATGCTCATATTTAGCAGCCACTTTCTCAGATCATAACCCTATCAAACTCTCGTGGATGAGTGATACTCAACAGCCCACAGCCCGCAGGTGGAGATTTGAAAATTACATGTTAAAAGACCTCGAGTTTATTTCTTATATGACTACCAATATTGAAATATTTCTTGAGGCCAATTCGAATTCTTCCTCGCATGCCAATATTTGGGATGCCCTTAAAGCCTATATGAGAGGTCACATTTTTTCATACAGTGCCCACAAGGCAAAACAAATTAGAGAGAAACTTACTAAATTGGAAAGAGATATTAAAAAGCAGGAACAGGATTACATTGCCACCAAACAGGAAGAACATCTTAATACACTAACTAAAACAAGAATGCAATATAATAATCTATGTACCAACAAAGAGGAAGCAGCTATGGCCAGAACTAGAATAGAATAGAATATAGATATCACTATTATGAATTTGGGAACAAAACAAGTAAACTCTTGGCTTGGCAAATTGAAAAGGAAGCATCTGATAAGTTTATACACTCAATATTAACAGAGGACGGCAGACTCCTTGACAACTCACCATCCATAAATGCAGAATTCAAACAATTTTATGAAGATTTATATAAAACTGGGCAGGATGCTGATAATATTGGAGCAAAAAGATTTATGGACGGAATGACCCTTCCCAAATTACAAGATGAGGATAGAGATCTGCTAGATGCAGATATATCAGAAACGGAGGTACTCCAAGCCATCAATTCCTTACAAAATAACAAGACACCTGGGCCAGATGGCTTCCCCATCGAGTATTATAAGACCTTCTCAAAAAAACTACTGACACCCCTCGTAAACATGATTAAAGAAGCTCTAGAAAACAAAAAATTACCAGACTCATTGGAAATTGCAACACTCATATTACTTCCGAAACCGGGTAAGGACAAACAGAAATGTGATTCATACAGACCCTCTTAAATGCAGATTATAAGATACTATCCAAACTAATTGCCCTCAGACTGGAAGATGTTATACCAAAGATAATACACGCTGACCAAACAGGCTTCGTCAAAAACAGGTACGGAGCTGATAATGTGCGGCGACTGCTCCACATTCTGAACACCGCTCAAAAAAATAAAAATCCTATGCAAATAATATCTATGGATGCAAACAAAGCATTTGATAGGATTGAACCAAGCTTTCTTTTTCGGACTCTAGAGGCTATGGGTTTTGGAGAGAAATTCATTCGGTATGTTAAAACACTTTTCAATGCCCCTAAAGCTAATATTTTAACAAATGACGTCTTGTCTAACACTTTCTCACGAACCAGAGGCTGCAGGCGGTCCAAGCTCCCCGCTGCTCTTTGCACTTGCAATTGAGCCATTAGCCATCGCCATCCGCTCCAACGCCTCCATAGCCGGAATTAAATTTGGTAGAAGTGAACATAAACTTTCTCTTTATGCAGATGATCTCCTATTATACAGGACTGTCTCAGAAAATTAGAATATTGTGATGAAGTTCTTTATTTTCTGTAATGCAATTCAAAAAACAAAAATGTCATGCATTCTGGATTCATTACAAATCAACTGAAATATTGCAAGCCTTTTATTCTTTTAATATTGCTGATTATGGCTTACAGCTTAAGAAAACTCAAATATCCTATCTCTAAATATTAGAATATCATGAAAAAGTATACTAGTAGGGTATTAAACAAATCACTTGAATTGTCTAATTAACTCGAAACACCTGCAAGGGTTTCCTGAGCCTTGACAAACACTCAGCTGTTATAAATCTTTTTTTTACTTGGTCTGAGGAAATATTAAAATTTTATGAGATAGGATTTTAGAGTTTTCTTAAGCTGTAAGCCATAATCAGCAATATTAAAAGAATAAAAGGCTTGCAATATTTCAGTTGATTTGTAATGAATCCAGAATGCATGACATTTTTGTTTTTTTAATTGCATTACAGAAAATAAAGAACTTTATCACAATATTCTAATTTTCTGAGACAGTCCTGTATATACACATATATATATATATATACACACATATATATAGATACACATATATATATACATATATACACATATATATAGATACACATATATATATACACATATATATACATACACGTATATGTATATACACATATATATATACACATATACATATACATATATATACACATATATATCCATATATATACATACATATATACATATATACACACACATACAGTATATATATACATATATATATACACATATATATATATATATACACATATATATACATACATATATACACACATATATATACACATACATATACACATACACATATATATATACATATATATACACACATTATATTTATATATACATATACATATATATATACATACACAGATATATATATATATACATAATACATACATACACACATTATATATATATACATATAAATATATATTTATATATACATATATATATATATATACATATCAGTGATGTGCAGTGAGGTTCATGGTTGGTGAGGCACTGACACCTTTAGATAGATAGATAGATATAGATAGATATGTACTTTATTAATCCCCAAGGGGAAATTTGTCGTAACAGTAGCAGCACAAATAAACTAAACACACAAGAATAAAAAATAAAATATAAAAAACAGGGATGAAAGATAAAGATGTATACAAGAAGTATACAAAGTAAAATATAAAATAAAATATATACAGTATGTATCTATACAACATATATGCATACACAATACACAATACTAATGACAAATTAAATTAAATATTAAAATATTAAATATAGACAGTGTGCAAAATGCAAAGTGTGTGTATGTGTGTAGTGTAAATGAAAATGAAGTGTGTGTGTATGTGTGTAGTGTAAGTAAATGAAATGTGTGAAGTGCAGATCAACATAGTGTGGATATGAAGTTATTATTGCAGTTATTGCACTATGATCTGGCAAGAGGTGATCTGTTGTAGAGCCTCATATGATTGAATAAACATTGAGTCTGCACGGGGCTGGATCTGTGCTTGTGTCCTTCGTGAGTTTGTGTTATTTGTGTGTATGTCTGTGCTTGTGTTATTCCTTTGTGCGTCTGTGTGTGTGTGTGTCTGTGTGTGTGTGTGTGTGTGTGTTCATCAGCTGAGAGACAACGTGCTGATAAACCTCGATGTGCAAACCAAAGATCCTCGATGGCCGGATGCTTATCAGTGCCACTGGTCATTTCCTTTGTGGGCTTTGGGGAGGCTCTGACCTCTTTCTGTGTGTGTGTGTGTGTGTGTGTGTGTGTGTGTGCGGGCCCTGACCTAAATCTCCCGGTCCGATTCCATTCACCATGTCCACGTGTACTCCAGCTCTCTTCCCATTGGCTCCCGCTCCGTCCAACGCCGACCAGGTGCTCAAGCAAATGAATGAAAATCTGAGGATGCAAATACGATGGAAATGCGGCTGAGTTCAGACGACCTTTAACCTCCACCGCGCTGTCGTCGGGTTACACAGAGAGGGAGCAAGGGAAGGAGGAAGGGAAGGAGAAGCCATGCTCCTGAGTGTTCCACCTGCTTGTGTTTGCTCCTTCCTACTCTGAGTCTCCCTGAAGGCTGTCGATGTGTCAACTTAGTTCAATAAGTTACGTGTCCGTTCCCGTTGTTTCTCTTGGACTCTTGAGCTCTTTTTTTTCAGTTGCACGTTTTATATTTCGGGTGATTTCTGCAGCTCGTGCCCGTTAAGCCCAACGAGACACACGTCTAGGAGCCTCATGACACCAACTCTAAACCCACGCCGCTCCACAGAGAAGAGGAGAAGCCCGGGTGCATCTCCATTTGTAATAACACACATCTTTCGACTATAATTGCGTTAAAACTTGTGTCGGTGTGTCTGGAAAAAGTTATAAAAATGTCCTAAGAATGTAAACAGGAAGAGAGAGAGGTGTAGAAAACGGTCAGATCGTCACATCTTTTAAACGTGGTCCCTTGGTAATATATATATATATATATATACAGTACGTTTTCCACTCCAGTCGTATTACTTCTACCCTCCTCTATCTTCGGGGGTCTTTTGTCACTCTCTTCCTGTGTTGATCCTTCTGCCTCCTGCTGATTGCCTACAGTAGCAGGCCAGTATGGAGCGAGCACGGACACACACACACACACACACACACACACACACACACACACACACACACACACACACACACACACACACACACACACACACACACAGAGAGAGACGCACACACACACCCACACACACACACATCGATGCTGCATGTGAGAAACAGGAACAGGAGGAGGTGGGGGGGGGGGGGGGTGCTTTCTGTCTGGCTGTATAGAGCTACTAGTGTGTTTTCTTGTGTCTGTATGTGTGTGTGTGTGTGTGTGTGTGTGTGTGTGTGTGTGCATGTCTGGCATGCATCCAGGTAGAAGTGCCAAGAGAGGTATTTAGTTTCACTGCAGGGGGAGACAATAGCTGAAGTTTATTTTGAAGGAGTTAAATGTTTAAGAATATATAAATAAATACACTTAATGCAACATTCTCAATGATTAACCATTTGTTTGTAAAACACATGTAACGCCTAACACTGTTTTCTTTGTAAAGCTACACAATAGACACCAAAAAAACTATTGATGAGTATAATACTTGTAATGTATCATATTCACCTTGAATAAAGGGTTTTAATACTTCTTCCTCCACGACTAAAGTGTCACGTGTGCATATTTGCAGTTTACTTTTATTACGTAATACCCGTTGCCTCTGGGTCATATTCTCCAGAAATATAAATTCCCG
The DNA here is from genome assembly GCF_029220125.1 of Pseudoliparis swirei. Lineage (NCBI taxonomy): Eukaryota > Metazoa > Chordata > Actinopteri > Perciformes > Liparidae > Pseudoliparis > Pseudoliparis swirei. The sequence continues at coordinate 4,374,810 of NC_079410.1, read as the reverse complement.
TTTTAAACTGTGTATTTCACAATGTTGTATTCTTATATTTCTGCTGTTACTAAAATTGTTCAGTTAATTTATATATTTTTTTATATTTTAAATGATATTCTTGACAGTTATTTTTCCATTTCCCACCATAACGACTCTCATGTATAATAAAATAAAATGAAGCACAGGAGTTTTATGCATTTACACATTCTTGGGGAGAAATGCATTATTGTCATATAGTTTGTCCTTAATATTGGATGAGTATATAATATAATATATAATATTGAGTCTGGAGGAAAAGAAAGAGTTCTCGTTCACATATTAATAAAGTAATACTTCTTAAAACACAGTATTAATAATGTAATACTTCTTAAAACACAGTATTAATAATGTAATACTTCTTAAAACACAGTATTAATAATGTAATACTTCTTAAAACACAGTATTAATAAAGTAATACTTCTTAAAACACAGTATTCCTGCTGATGAAGGATGAAGAGGGTTCAACTGTCTCTAAAGGTGAACACAGTAAATACACACTCCTGCCCCAGGTGAGCTGCTCTCCCTCTCCGGGTGGAGCTGTGCACACACACATCGTCTCATACACGCCTCACACACTCACACACTCACACACTCACACACTCACACCCTCACACACTCACACACTCACACACTCACACACTCACACACTCACACCCTCACACACTCACACACTCACACACTCACACACTCACACCCTCACACTCACACCTCACACCTCACACTCACACCTCACACACTCACACACACTCACACCTCACACCACCACACTCACACCTCACACCTCACCTCACACCACACACCACACCTCACACTCACACACTCACACCCTCACACACTCACACACTCACACACTCACACACTCACACCCTCACACACTCACACGAGGACCAGGTGAGTCTCCGGGGACGTCCGGTGTGAGACGCTCGCCGGTGCTTTGTGGTGTGTTCACCTGTGTGGAGGACACCGGACACCTGGGGAGGTTAAACCTGTTCCCTCCTGTGTGTGTGTGTGTGTGTGTGTGTGTGTGTGTGTGTGTGTGTTTGGGGGTCAGCCGCCTGAGGAGCTGAGGATGATGGGATTGCTTTGTTGTTTAAACAGACACTAGCTGTGGGCATGTGTGTGTGTGTGTGTGTGTGTGTGTGTGTGTGTGTGTGTGTGTGTGTGTGTGGTGTGTGTGTGTGTGTGTGTGGTTGTGTGTGTGTGTGTGTGTGTGTGTGTGTGTGGTTGTGTGTGTGTGTGGTTGTGTGTGTGTGTGTGTGTGTGTGTGTGTGTGGTTGTGTGTGTGTGTGTGTGTGTGTGTGTGTGTGTGTTGTGTGTGTTGTGTGTGTGTGTGTGTGTGTGTGTGTGTGTGTGTGTGTGTGTGTGTGTGTGTGTGTGTGTGTGTGTGTGTGGTTGTGTGTGTGTGTGTGTGGTTGTGTGTGTGTGTGTGTGTCGTTGTGAGTGTGTGTTTGTTAATGTGTGTGAGTGTGGTTGTGTGTGTGTGTGTGTGTGTGTGTGTGTGTGTGTGTGTGTGTGTGTGGTGCTCAGTTGTCTTCTTTTTAAGCTCTTCTGCCCAGAGAGTCCATTGTAGCGTCACCCTGTCGCTCCACCAGCTCATCATATATGTTCCCTCTCTCTCTCTCTCTCTCTCTCTCTCTCACCCCGTCATCACTCTGTGAACATGCGTAGCGTAAAGACTCCGAGGCTCTCGCCATGTTTTACACACTTTAACATGTTTACATCATGTTTTTACCGGGGGGGGGGCACCGTTTTCAAAAGGTTAAATCCACATACCTCCGTGCTTGATGTCAGGTGAGAGGGTCACCTGGGCGCCCCTCCCACCGTGTTTATAGATATAAATGAATCTTATAAAAGCTGAAGACGTGAAGCTCTGCAGCAGCTCCATCAGGAGGGAGTCGCATGTTTTCCCGGCGTTCCCGTAGCAACCCAACGACGTGCCGCACAGCGACCGCTCACAATGGCCTCTTCATCCCCTCGTGCCCGGCCGGACTAACCGTCTCCTTGTGAACCCCCCCCCCCCCTCACACACACACACACACACGCAAAACCATCCCGTCCTCAACCAGGTGCATCGAACGCATCGCGGCGGCCATATATTTACTTTTTTTGCGGAAGGTTATGTTTTGATCGCCGTGTATTTATTTATTTGTATGTGTGTTACTCGCATAACTCAAAATGAATTAAACCGAATCGCATGAAATTTAGTGGGATGATTGGTTATTATCCGGGGACCATTTGATTAGATTTTGGGATCGATCGGGTCAAAGGCCAAGGTCAAGGTCATGAAAAGGTCAAAATCTCCTTTTTACCTATAGCGCGGTCAATTTCTATCCAATTGGCATGCAACTAATGCCAAAATGTTCATAATTCAATGCCCAATCTTGTGATATGCGAAGGTATGCGCTCTACCGAGTGCCCGTTCTAGTTGTTGAAGTTTCCGTCGTGTTGATGTTTTAGTCAAATGCAGCGTGTCAGGAGGGACAGGTGTGTCGCCCAGACGCCTCCAGAGGAAGGTGTGGCTCTGTGTCGCCCAGACGCCTCCAGAGGAAGGTGTGGCTCTGTGTCGCCCAGCCTCCAGAGGAAGGTGTGGCTCTGTGTCGCCCAGACGCCTCCAGAGGAAGGTGTGGCTCTGTGTCGCCCAGCCTCCAGAGGAAGGTGTGGCTCTGTGTCGCCCAGCCTCCAGAGGAAGGTGTGGCTCTGTGTCGCCCAGCCTCCAGAGGAAGGTGTGGCTCTGTGTGCTCAGAGTGAGCCTCTCACCTTGTTGCCCTCGCTCGACGTCCTGGAGGCGCAGGTCGTTCTTTTCCCCAGAGACAGACGAGCCGATCGTTGTCTTCATGCTACGCTACGCTAACCGGCTGCTGCGACCTCACGAAGAACCATCAACTACTGAAGAACCATTTTGGAAATGGTGCCTTCAAGAACCCTTTGTGAAGGTTCTTTGAGACACCTTTATAAGTTATAGGAAGAACTCTTTTAGGAAATGGTTCTTTAAAGAACCCTGTTTGAAAGGTTCTTTGAGGAACCATAACTGGTGCCTTCAAGAACCATTTTTTAAGGTTCTTTGAGAGACTTGTATAGGTTCTTTAAGGAACTCTTTAAGGAAATGGTTCTTTAAAGACCCTGATTTGAAAGGTTCTTTGTGGAACCATAAACGGTGCCTTCAAGAACCATTTTTTAAGGTTCTTTGAGACACTTTTATAGGTTCTTTAAGGAACTCTTTAAGGAAATGGTTCTTTAAATAACCCTGGTTTGAAAGGTTCTTCGTGGAACCATAAATGGTTCTTCTATGGACTTCCCTCTGAAGAACCATTTTCGGTTCCAGATGGCACCTTCATGTTTCTGTGTGGACGGAGGAGCGGTATCAATCTTCTCGGCTAATACCAAAGTATTCCTCTAGACTTCTCACTCTATTATTTTTATTTTTCAAATTGCTATATCTTGCCTGATCGATTAATGCAATTAATTAACTTTGTTTACATCTCTGTTCCCTGAATGCCCCTGAATGTCCCTGAATGCCCCTGAATGTACCTGAATGTACCTGAATGTACCCGAATGTCCCTGAATGCCCCATGTATAAGCTCCATAGCCTGTAACTCTCCATTGGGTGGGTATAGGGTCTAAATGAGGTTTTACATTTCCATCTGTAGCTGCCCTCAGACATCTTGTGACTCCTCTTCCCTGGAGGAATAAAAACTGTGAAAATCAATAAAATATATTTATATATTTTTCAAAAGACACAAAACCGTGACGACTGAAAGAGGGTTGGGGTCGCTGCAAAGCCTCGAGCTCTCGAGGGAGAACGAAGGAGACAAAAGAGGGACAGAAAATCAGTTTTTTCCCCGATATGTTTGCCCATTGCCTTTTGATGCTTGCTTTTTGTTGTTATTGTTGTTTTTGTCGGCATTGCAACAACATGTGGAATCTCCTGGGGGATGTCCTTATGTCAGCATTTGAGAAAACAAAGCTGTTTTCTTTCCATAAAGAGCTGTGATAGCACGCCAAGAGAAGACTCGGGGGCCATCGACAGAAACTTTATGAGCGGGGAATGCAAATGGACCTCTCAGCCCATCCTGCTCTGGGCGGCGCAGAAACAACAATAAAAAGGAGAATTCCCAGGTGATAAAAAAAAATGCAAATGAGGAAGTCAAGGGTTGTACACATACAGGGAGTGAATACTCGGCTTGGACCGGTAATGTTCATGAAAATGTGGGAAAAACGGGACAAAATTATGAGAATTACAAGCAAAAACCTCATATTATTCCTCCACTTCTCTTTTCCCTCTTGCTCCTTTTCATTATTCTTTCCCTCCATTCATGACTTTTCATCCCCTTTCATCCTCTTAATTTCCTCTTTGGTCTCCGCGGTTTGTTTTCTTGAGGAAACACAGACTTTTTTTGAACTTCCTCTCTGACTGCCATCGTTCATTTTTATTTTTTATTTTTTATAGCTCTACTTTTCCCGCCGAGGCCTAAACTCCTGTCACCAATCCGTCCATGTGTCTCACACTCACACGCACACGTGAACGCATCTCAAATCCACAAACCACACCCAGCTGCAGCCCTCTAGCCCTCCCCGCCCCTCCCCTCCCTCGCGCGCGCTCACGCCCGCCTTGTCTAGAGATCATGCGCACAGAACAAACTTTTTTGGGGGGGGGGTGGACGACTAGCAGAGAGCTCCAGCTGCGCCGTTTCGTCACGTTTGGAAGGCTAATTTTTTTCCCCGTCCTGCATTTTTTTTTCTCTTCCTCCCCAATTTATTGTCGCCTTAATTTCAATTTTTTTCTCCACACGCAGTCACATCTGGAAGTCCACTCTCTCTCTCTCTCTGCTTCCTTCTCGGACCGAAACCCCGGTGAGTAGCTAAACTTCGTGTTTTTTTTTTTTTGCATATTGTTTGAACGCATCACGGAACCTTCTGAATTCAGGTCCCATTCAAATCCAGCGTGGCCGCGATATTCCTCTTTTTAATAAACCAATAACACTATTACCGTGTCTTTATGGGGAGTTTGAGTCTAACTTTCCCCAAACTTACTGCCGTGCAATCTTTTAAGCTTCAAATATTTAAGGAATATTTTAAGCCTCAAACATTTCAGGAATATTTTAAGCCTCAACATATTCCTAAAAATAATAAGTGGCCTATTGTCGATATTTTAAAGTTGAGAACAGGTTTATTTAGTTTCACCACGCAGTCATCTTAAGGAGTCTTTGCAGCTGTGTTTCTTTAGCTCGCTGGTATTTATTTTTTGAGCTCCAGGTTCCAGACATTGGAAAATAAAGGGGCGTTTTCGGCCATCAATGTGTGTGTGCGCGCGTGCATGTGTGTGCACGTGTGTGTGTGTGTGTTAAGCCTGTCTGTCTGAGGGAGCTGTGAATACATATAGTGTGTTTTTTCAGCGAAGATAAACTTTAATTTGTTTCAATGGGAACAGGAAATGTGCGCGTGTGCGCATGCGCGCGTCTCAGAGGCACTTTTAAGTGTGTGTGTGTGTGTGTGTTCACTGACTGCTGCTGCTTTGCCCACATTACTGTTGAACTTGGGGCCTGGACCCATGTCGCCTTGAAGCCAGTGTGTGTTTGAATTGTATTATTCTAGAAGTCTCCTGTGCCGCCTCTGTTTGTTCTTCAGCTGAACAGAACCAGGCCATCCGGTTCCTATGAGTCCAGGAATGCCCCGCGGTACCGCCGCCGCCGTGTTGACTGATTTGCATCTTTACTTTTGCTGAGGCAGGTGATTGTACTGTTGCATCACCGGGGAGGGCGCCCCCTTGTGGTTGGAAACTACAACAACGTGGTCATGGTTTTCCCTGACGAGGGGAGAATTTTCTCATATGAAAACAACCCCAAAGATACTATATATAAAAATATTATTTATATATATATATATGGAGAATGAATAGAAAGCCAGTCTTAAAAATACCCCCAAGTTTTCTTCTCTCCTCACTGCAGATTTAGTTCAATGAGCTCCAGTCACCAAACATACGAATGTGTGAAGTAAAAAGTTAGACAAACAAAACGGCTGAATGATTGACAGTTACAACTTCCCCCCCACCCCACACACCATTCTAGACTCGTCTTGTGGCAGACTTCATGGCCTGTGACTGAAGTTTGATCCGTGCATTGGACCAAAGTTGTCTCAAGAAGTGTGTGTAGCACCCTTTGTGCTCCGCCGTCTTGCTCTCAGGGGGGTTGTCGTACATTTGAAAGTGTTTTCAGTCGCAATGAACGCAGCAGGAGGAGAGAGAAAGAGGGAGGGGGAGAGAAAGAGAGAGGTGTGGGACATCTGATAGGAGGTGGATTAGTCAGGGGGAGAGTAGAGGTAGGTGGGGGTTTAAAAGGTGCTGACAGATGAAAACTATCAGGGAACAAGTGTAAAGTGACTTGAGAGTAGAATAGAAAGACAAAGGAAGGAAGAGTGTGTGTGTTGGTCTGGGGGGGGGGGGGGTCTGGGTGGGGGGGGGGTTCTGGATGATAAAAAGATGAGGATAGATGGATGTCTCTTTTTTACCAGGTTTTCTCTGTCATGTGGGAGTCATTACTCAGCGCTGTCACTTTAGGAATGTGTGTGAAAACACACACATATATATATATATATATACACACACACACACACACCTAAGAAAGCGTATGATTGTCCAACATGAAAGAGCTCCTGCATCAGAGGGAAGTCTTTACAGTTTAAACCCAGCAGGAGAAACCGTCGAGTGCATGTGGGCACATTCCTGAAAGAAGCATGTTAAACACACACACACACACACACTCGCACTCCTTTGCAACAAAAAACCACGACTCTCCCTTCTCTCCTGATATTCAACAAAACTCAAATATTGACTTCAAAGCCCGCGTTGTGTAACGTGAGTAATTCAGACGGCCTGACATCATTATGGGAACATCAATGCGACATCTCGTTATTAGTCGTGTGTTCCCAGTCATTAAATAGTCTAATGAACCGTTTTATCATCTGACAAACGGTCATATGACCTTTATGGAAAACTGTGGTTTGAAACACCGCGCCGTCTATTTGCCCTCTGAACGCACCGTGTGTTTGCTCTCATAACCAATTTGCCAAATGTTGAATTTCCACTTTAATTGGTGGGTTTTGAGCCTCATCCCTGCAGCGCCGCGTTGGGCCGCTGCCACCGCATCATCCTCAAGTGACACCCGCGAGCCAAACGGTCGCCGCGCGGCCGCTCTCTGGCGCCCCCGGTGGTGAAGACGTGCACTGCAGCTCTTCTCTCTCTCTCTCTCACCCCGTCATCACTCTGTGAACATGCGTAGCGTAAAGACCGAGGCCCTCGCCATGTTTTACACACTTTAACCATAATGTTTACATCATGTTTTTATCGGGGGGGGCACCACCACCACCACCACCACCACCGTTTTCAAAAGGTTAAATCCACATACCTCCGTGATGTCAGGTGAGAGGGTCTCTCTCTCTCTCTCTCTCTCTCTCTCTCTCTCCACACCGCGCTGCTTCTCGAGTCAGCAAGTTAGTGAAAGGGTTGTAGACGTTGGATGGAGCGTCCTCCCGCTTCCTGAACGCTGAGGTCAAGGCAGAGGTCGTAGTCCTGAAATGGAAGTTCAAACCAATCTGTGAAATGCACATCTGGTGAGAAGTGCACGCTGTGTTTGGCCACTGGACGGTGTGCCTTTTGCGTTTCCTCTCAAAATACGCCTGAGCTTGGCTATTGTTGCTGTGTAAACACACACATATGGACACACACACACACGGTTGTTCCCCAAATGTAGTTTAGACTCTGTTAGTCTGGAGGAAGTAAAAAAAAGTCAAATCCTCCCACGAGGTTTCATCCTTGACCTTTTTGAGAAAATGAGTCTGAACTCTCCAGAGCTTTTTACCGCACCACGCCACCAATGTGTGTGTGTGTGTGTGTGTGTGTGTGTTGACGTTGAGCCAACACACACACACACACACACACACACATACGCCACACCTATAAACTCGTGTCTCAAAGGGGCCGATCTGACTCCCTCCTGGGCTTTACTGCAAACCGTTGTTTCTATTATTGTTCCAGTTTGCTAATAACCCAGATTATCTATATTATTCTTCCCCTCCATCACAACTATTATGACCTCCATGGAATAAAATCCACAGCGAGGTGTCAGTTCGGTGTCGGTTGCATTGAAGCTTAAACTGGTGAGAAGAACGTATGATGAGGGCTTGTGAAGAATGAATATCACAAGAAGGAAATGTAGCAGAGAGTCTCTGCTGCACGACCTCACGAGGGGCCACATGAGGGGCCACAGGGCTCCCCTGGGAAGCCTTCGTGGCTTTTTGCTTCCCCAATCAGTTTTTCCATAGTTAAAGACAGAGAGAGAGAGAGAGAGAGAGAGAGAGACACACACAGAAAGAGAGACACAGAAAGAGAGAGGGACAGAGAGAGACATGCACACACACAGAGAGAGAGATGAGAGACACACACACAGAAAGAGAGAGAGAGAGACAGAGAGAGACATGCACACACACAGAGAGAGAGACGGAGACACACACACACAGAAAGAGAGAGACACAGAAAGAGAGAGAGAGACACACACACAGAAAGAGAGAGAGACAGAGAGAGACATGCACACACACACACACAGAAAGAGAGACAGAGAGACATGCACACAGAGTGAGAGAGAGAGAGACACACACACAGAAAGAGAGAGAGAGAGAGACAGAGAGAGACATGCACACACACAGAGAGAGAGACACAGAAAGAGAGAGAGAGAGAGATTCAGAGGCCCAGTTAAGTCTGTGGCTTTGTGTTTTTATGAAAAGAGTTAAAAAAAAAGACATTAAAAGTCAGCATTTTCCACCAGGCAAGGGAACACACACACACACACACCTACACACACACCTACACACACACCTACACACACACACACACACACCGCCTCCCATTACGAGGCTGGGTGGAGCGGAGGAATGGCAGCCTGACGTCTCACCGGCTCCGTCATGCGACGACACGACGCTGCAGAATCTGTCGTTCTTTGTTCTTGTGACACATTTAGTTTCCACTCAGTTTGTGAAAGTCGTGAAATGGAGGAGAGCGACCCGACCGCAGGACGACGAGCTGCCAGGAGAGCGACGGGGCGTTGACGCTCAGTAAACAGACACAAGACACTTTATTATTGTTTTAATAATTCCTCAGGTTAGCGGGTTCCTCCACCGAGTGATGCACGCCGACGGTCTCTAACTCGATGAGGTCATCGCTCTGTTCGGTGTGCACACACACTTCTTGTGACAGAGATCGTGTGTGTGGCCATAAAAAGAGGATGACGACTACAGACCACAATTAATCGGCCTAATTGTAGTTCTGGGATAATTAGCCTTGTTTAGTTTTTTCATGCATATCTTGAAGCATCGAGATAGGGAACGATGAATGGAAACGGCAAAGATCCCGTAGGGGAAAAGAAGAGTTTCTCTAAATGAATTCTGGAAACCTTCCGAAGCGTTTGAGGGATACATTGTGACTCGGCGACTATTTAACGTGGCCGCTCGGCCGTTTCCACTCGGGTCGGCGGCCCGCTGTGTGTTTGTGCTCCTCGTGAGGAACAATCCCAACTCTGCTGTCTCTGGCCTCGTTAGCGCCTCTAGCGCCACCTACTGGGCACACGCTCCACCTGCAGCTCATCTGGCTTCAGACCAGCTGATGGAAGGACTTTCAGATTCCATCACTTAGAATTTGACTGTCATATTTAAAAGCACGCTTTAAAAGGTGCTCAACGTCGTAGAAATCTGGAAATGCACAAGTTATTTCGTATTATCTTTATGTAAAATGAACCGTGTACAGTTAAACGTAGCCGTCACTCTGCACCAGATTGTAGCTCCAGCTCATTACCTTCGCATTGAAAATGCCGGAAGGTTATGTTTTGATCGCCGTGTATTTATTTATTTATTTATTTATTTGTATGCGTGTTATTCGCAAAACTCAAAGTATTGAACCGAATCGCATGAAATTTGGTGGGATGATTGTTTAGTATCCGGGGACCAGTTGATTAGATTTTGGGATCGATCGGGTCAACGGTCAAGGTCAAAGGTCATGAACAGGTCAAATCTTCTTGAATCACATGGAATTTGGTGGGATCATTGGTTATTATCCGGGGACCATTTGATTAGATTTTGGGATCAATCGGGTCAAAGGTCAAGGTCAAGGTCATGGAAAGGTCAACATCTTTTTTTTACCAAAGCACAATACATTTGTGTCCAATTGGCATGCAACTAATGCCAAAATGTTCATAATTCAATGCCCAATCTTGTGATATGCGAAGGTATGCGCTCTACCGAGTGCCCATTCTAGTTTGCATCTGTCGTCCCTTGACAGACCACAATAAACATAAAACAATAATAAACAAACAATAACACGGTGCAGGATATAAGACATTATTTACAGACGTCAGTCGTCTCCGGGCTTTTAAGTTTGAATTAACCTTAATTATTACCTTCGCATTGAAAATGCCGGAAGGTTATGTTTTGATCACCGTGTATTTATTTATTTATTTATTTGTATGCGTGTTATTCGCAAAACTCAAAAAGTATTGAACCGAATCGCATGCAATTTGGTGGGATGATTGTTTATTATCCGGGGACCAGTTGATTAGATTTTGGGATCGATCGGGTCAAAGGTCAAGGTCAAATGTCATGAACAGGTCAAAATCTTTCGCCGAACTCAAAAAGTATTTAACCGAATCGCATGAAATTTGGTGGGATGATTGTTTATTATCCGGGGACCAGTTGATTAGATTTTGGGATCGATCGGGTCAAGGTCAAAGGTCATGAATAGGTCAAATCTTCTTGAATCACATGGAATTTGGTGGGATGATTGGTTATTATCCAGGGACCATTTGATTAGATTTTGGGATCAATCGAGTCAAAGGTCAAGGTCAAGGTCATGGAAAGGTCAACATCTTTTTTTTACCATAGCACGATACATTTTTGTCCAATTGGCATGCAACTAATGCCAAAATGTTCACAATTCAATGCCCAATCTTGTGATATGCGAAGGTATGCGCTCTACCGAGTGCCCGTTCTAGTCTAAACTGTGTCGGTGCGTCTAATTTGAGGGATTTACTTGGCAGGCCGTATATTTATGGTCGTGTGTGTGTGTGTGTGTCTGTGTTTACACTTCTTTTAGTTTTTCTTCTTTCCCTCCAATGGGGTTCCCTTTCTCCTGTCTCCTCCTCCCTCCCTCCCTCGCTCCTCCCTTCCTCTTCTCCCCACGGAGATGAGGAAGCAGCTGCACATGGAATCGGATCCAGGTGTGTGTGTGTCTGTGTTTAGGTGTGTGTGTGTCTATATGTCTAGGAGCTTCTTATGAGCAGGAAGCTCCAAAGAATGTTCCTCCAGATTAGACTATAATCCCAGATGCTTTGTTACGGCTGTCGTCGGTTGACTGGCTCCTCTGTTCCTTGAGGCTCGTCTCCATCTTTGTTCTTCTCTCTCTCTCTCTCTCTCTCTCTGGTCATCCTTCTTTAAAGTCTGATCGGCCACACTGGTTATAAATTGTTATAATAGGTCCATTTTCAGACCTCCAACAAGCCGTCGCCAGTTTCTAAAATATATAAATCTAGATATAGTTTCAATTAACTTTTAATGCTTGAGAACATTCAGAAGTGGGAATGTGACATTTATTAAAATAAAACGCCTTCCGTAATGTTTTCTGTCCATCCGACAGATCTCAGGAGCGCCTTGAGCGAACCGCTTCACATTCGGTACAGAAATGTCTGATCGGAGGTCAAAGGTCACCGTGGCCTCACATGATGCGCGTTGGGTCAGAATTTAAGGGTTGATTTAATACCGCACACACACGCACACACACACACCCCTGTGATCAACAGTGTGATCCGTTCCTGAACCCTCTGTGTATTAAAGCTACGACCTCCGAGGTCGAGCTGCGGGAACCAGAGGAGTACGGGTTGGACCCAGCAGCTCCAAGTGTCTTCATACGCCGTGACCTTTGACCTCTTATGCCGACACAGCGGCCGGACACCCTGGTCTACGCTGAGTGAACAGAGCACAGGCCCAGATGGAAACGGTCACCTCCCCGCTTCCATCAACAGCTAGTCGGGATTAAGGCCTCCAATCACTGCAGAGTAAACACACACACACACACACACACACACACACACACAGTTTGTCATACGCAGAGACGCAACATGTCACTTCATCTCGGAAGGATTTTCTCCAGATCCTTTCATTAAACCGGCATCAGTCGTTTCTTCTATGTTATCGCTCCCTTCTTTCATCTGAGACAATAACATATTTGTTATTAACTTAAATGTCTTGTGTGAGTCACAAGACATGCAGCGAAACGCGTTAAAGCTAAGAATGTCTTATTTAATATAGTTATTTTACTTCTTTGGTTTTGTTTTTATAAAAAGAGGGTAACACTTCGTCTTCTATCTTTCCCTCTGAAGACAAACCGAAACTTAGATAAAATAAAACGGCCCAGAGGGACTTTTGGATCCCAGAGAAGTGACTCTTCATCATGTCATTGATGGTGAGGAGGAGGTGCAGTGGTTCTACATCTCTTGTGACTCCTCCTCCCCACACGTGTCCCTCTCCATGTCAGGACCTCGATCCGGCCGTCGGCCCGCAGCCCGATCCTCCTCCAGCGAGCCGCACACACAGCCTCCAGCCGGCCCCACGAGACCCCGGGGGCCGCCATGTTGATCATCCTCGTCTTCATCCTCCTCTTCCACCTGACCTCGGTCATCCTCCTCATGGTGGCGACCATCAACAACGTGAGTACGAAGCGGGAGCGCGTGAGAGAGAGAGAGAGGTGGGACATTTAATTATGTATTCCCCCCCCCCCCCCCCGTAGGCCTGGTGGGTCGTGGCGCCGCCGGGTCGTGAGGTCATCTTCGTCGACCTGTGGTACTCCTGCAACTCCACCTTCTTCCCCGTGGAGAACAGCCACACGTCGGCTGCAGGTGAGACGCCGCCGCGTAGCGCCCATACTGTCTGTGTGTGTGTGTGATGCCTCCTGTCTCCTCTCCTCTGTCCTCTGTCCTCAGCCTTTCTGCAGACCGTCCAGGCGACGATGATTCTGGCCATCATCCTCAGTTGCGTCAGCCTCTTCATCTTCGTCCTGCAGCTCTTCAAGCTCGAACAGGGAGATCGATTTGTTTTCCCCGCTGTTATCGAGCTGCTGGCCTGTGAGTCTCACACACACACACACACACACACACACACACACACATGCGCACACGCACACACGGACACACGCACATGCATCACTTTTCACTGCAGCGTTCGTGACTTGTTTCCACTGCATTGTGGTTGTGCTTTTTGTCGACACATTTCTGAACTGTTCCTTTTTAAGTGTCAGCAAACTGGCAATTCCTTCCTCGGCAATAGAGTGTAATCCTCCCCTCCCCCCCCCCCCCCCCCCCCCCACAGCGCTCTGCGTGATGATCGGGGCGTCCGTCTACTCGGCTCAGAACCAGAGCTTCCACGTGCCGAGTCTCCGGATCGGCTCCTACGGCTCCTCCTTCGTCCTGGCCTGGATCAGCTTCCCCATGACGCTCATCAGCGGCGTCATGTACCTGGTGCTCAGGAAGCGCAAATAGATGCCAATAGCCCCTCCCCCCCCCCCCCTAAAACAACAGGAGCACTTGGACACACGCATTAAAATAAATAAATCTAAAGAATACGCGTTTCACCCCAACAAACATGCACACCCATTCTCTCTGGAACCTTTCGGATGTTCTAATAATGACTTAGCCACATTATTTGTGACCAGTTCGTACACCATGAAGGCGTTTGTATAAACACACATTTTTCCACACACACAACTATAACATTTGCCCCCCCCCCCCCAACCCGCTGTGGGCTGGGTGCTCTCTCTCTCTCTCACACTCTCTTTTTTCACCACTAAATAACATTTCTGGAAACATTTCAGTTGACGAATGCGCCGCGATTTCAAATTTGATCTGTATTTCGAGTGAGTTTTCTACTTAAAAAAAAAGAAAGAAGATAGATCATCGTCACTGTTCCAAAGTACTGATCAGTCTCCTCCGCACATTCCCTTGTGTCCTGCTTCCTAACCAACTCCATTCATAGGAGCTGTCTGAAATATGTGATCACGGTGGATAGAAGCTGTGTGTGTGTGTGTGTTTGGGGGGGGGGGGGTCGTCTTGTCTTATTTCCGTATTTCTTTGTGAATCTACAGTCAAAAGGAATCTACTTTGTACATATTTGCTGTGTGTGCGTAAAGTTCAGGTAATTGCCAACATTGCTTATTTCTAAGACTGAAATACTAAAACTATATACATATAATAGAATATACCATGTTCTGTTCAGTATAGCAAACAGGAAGTGTAGTTGAGGTTTGATGTAGGTTTTTATTTGTTTGTATTCTTGTGTTTTCTTGGTGAAATCGATGTGCTGTGATATTTCAAATGACAACCTAACAACGTGGAAACTTGAAATAGGAATAACTTTTTTGTGTGTGTGTGTTTATTATAATGTTTTTTTCTTGTTTTCATTTTCACTGAGGGGGGGGGGAGACGAAAGCTATTTATCGTTTTAAAACCACTGTTGTGTATTTCGGCCTCCAGGGAGCACCGGAGTCTTCATCGTGTCGCTCTCTGGCCGCGCTTCTGTTCATTTGGTCCTTTTCGCTGAAACATCTGGAACGCCGACAATAAATGTGTAACCGTTGTGTACAAACACTTCTAATTTCAGCCTTTTGTGGACCTGTAGTGATAATATGTTCCTCTTTCTTGGTGTTTTTTGGGGCTTGAAGGGTAAACTGAGACCAGCCGGGTATTAATGCATGAAGCTTGTTCCTTCAGAGGAGCTCTGGGAATATTTTCACGTCGGGCCACATTTAGACCAGAGTCAGTTTTTTTTTTTACCATCTCACCGGCGCTGAAGGTTCAGAGACGTGGAAGTGAAGCTTTCGCTCTCGATACGTGATGAAAAGAACACGTCGGAGGTCACGATGTGCAGCGCATCTCACGAGTGTTTCACTAATTAATAAACAAAGTGTTTGTCTTTCAAACGGACTCAAAGTTGATGCCCGAAAAGAGGATTACAAAAAAGGTTTATTAGAGGTAATTTAAAGTGTGTATCTATTTAGTTTAACTTTAGTGATTATGAAACGCATCTAAATTTAGAATACTTTCACTTTAGTGTGATATTGAATAGAAACAACAGCGATCATCGAAGAGTTGAGTTACCACAAGTAGTTGGAAATGTTTTGTTTTAGGATTGTTATTTTCCCCCCGTAGTTTTATATCAATGTAGATGTACTTTATCTTATTAAATGTAGTTGTGTGTGTGTATATATATATATATACACAAGTAACCACAGTGAAAAATGACCATTTGAGCTGTTAAACTGTTTATGGGTAATCTTTTTTTTGTGCAGTTTAAATATTTCTATTGCTTGAAGTATTAATGACATTGATAGTTATGTTGCTTTATAATGTAGACATGTAGACCTGGTCAATGTTTGAAGGCCTTACAATAAAAGTTTCTTTTCTTGCATAAAATTAATTCAAAAGTGTGTGTGTGTTTTGGTTAAATGGGAGAGTGTGTCAGGAAAATAATATAACGTGTACTATCAGTGTCTGCTGCTGTAATCTGTGATATCCTCCTCATGTATTCACGTCATCGGACTAACATGCTCTGTTATTGACACCTAGTGGACCTGTAGGAAACTACGCCACGTGGAGGTGATAGTTTCATGGTCGTTTTCAGACTCTCCTCCCCGTCGAGGATACAAAGGTGCTTCTAAAGGTTGATTCCTCTTGATCCATCAGATGGATCGCAATAAATGTATTTTACAATTTAATAAAATGTAATTTGTGTGTGACATGTCATGGAGTCAAGTATATCCATCCATTACAATTGGGGCCTGCTTGCCATTTTCCACCACCTCCACTTATTTTGTAAAAAGATCAATATTACTCTCTTGCATGCTGCATTGCAGGATTGCTACTTTATGTTTATATTGAAAAGATACACGTTCAGGCAGAAGGAATAGTCTGGCTGACATCCACTGTATTGCAGTGGCGGGCCGTGGGCCTGGGGCCTGGGCCTTCAGTGAGGTCCTACACAGTCCCACCCGAATTAATCCACCTCTTATTACTATCATTATGATGCCATGGCTCTAGACCAGGGCTGTTCAATACGTCGATCGCGGCGTAGTATTGGTAGATCGCATGACATTTAAAAAAATTGGCCCGCCCCCATCATTTTCTCTATAGCACGTCTTTGTTCATTTATTAAACTAAACAGCCGTCTGATGTTGATCGTATCTCCACAACAGCATGTCATTTCTCTCGGCTCTCCGTCTCGCGCGCTGCAGAATGCGCGCATCGGGACGGAGAAAAAAAAGTCACTTGCACTAGTTTGTTCACTAAACAGGGCATTGTCGCACCCAAAGCAGTTTAACCGTAATGATAAAGACACATAACTATTCACTGAAAATAAAAGAAAGAAAACAAATAATTTGCAACATAGGCTATTTGCCATTTTATTTTGTGCCAAACATACAGACACATTTAATAAAAAATAGAATGCATTGTATGCCTACTCACCAAAGACTGATTATTTGAACACAAAATCCATCCTTCTTTCTTACCTCAAGAAGACTTCAATGACTCTGTTGTACAGTCTATCAAATTCAGTTTCCTAGTTCTGAGGTTCTGCATCTACCTGCCCATAGGCCCCGCCTCTCAATATTGGTAATCCAATCAAAAGACGTGCAGCACTCCGCCTGCTAGCTGGCTCCTGTGCCGGTTCCGGGGCCTTCTAGAAGGCCTAGAGGAGCCAACTCTAAAGCTGATTGGTTGACACAACATTGTCATTCCCATTCACTTGAAGCTACCAGCGCCCGCAATGTTGATTCTGAAGGCCTAAGGGCAGATTTTAGCCCCCTGGCAACACACGATGGCTGAATATGATTGGATAAAAGATCTAACATAAAGACCAGCCCTCCAAATCTCAACCTGGCGCTGACAGCAGCGCAACCAAGAGGAACGCTATGAAATTAAGAGAAAAACTCTTACTCTGGGAAATAATTGAATACATATTTGTGGGAAAATATATTTAGAAAAAAATATATATTCTGATGATGTTTAGGCCAGCAGAGAAGGCCTTGCTGGCCCTGACGGCCCGCCACTGCTGTATTGTACAGTAATGAGGAATCTTACTAGTCATGCCACCGTCTTTGGGTCACCCATGATTTTATTCTTGTTTCTTTACATTTTTCATTATGTCACTGTTTTGAAATATTGTGAAAATAAACGGTGATGGACGGATATATTTGAAAACGCCTATAATATAACAAATATTTTAAAAATATAAATACAATATACAAAAAAGTTGCAATAAAGAATACGTATTTTGCTTCACTCACATAATGTGCATCGTAAAAAGACGCGTCAGGAAGACTACAATTCATTTTCTTAAATCTATTTTCCCTACATTTTTTTTGACGATGACGCTTTTATTCTGAAGAAACTGAGCCCGGAAGTTGGTGGGCGGAAGTTGGCCGGGAAAGCTGTGTAGCACGTGAAGCTAACATGTTTTCACAGGCACAGCAGTGAGAAACGTCACTATTTTGTATATTAAATATTGGCAGCGTTGCAGCTGTCTTGTTCGCTGACGTTAGACAACTTTATAGTTGCGTTTATGTGTCTTTTACAGTTTAGTTAACGAAGCCAGTATAACAAACAACTCATCTAGCCTCTGATTTACGTCCCTATTGTTGTTTTACGACAAGTCATGCTGAAATATGAAAGATAATTGATTAATAATTAGATAACTGTTAGTAAAACTGCTAATAAAACCGTTATTATTAATTAATGTATAATTTTTTATTAAATAAGTCAGATTAACATCACTTGTGATATTCTAGTTAACACTCCTATATCAAAAAAGAAGAAGAGTTTTTTTTAACATCATACGTTGAATTAATTAAACAAATAATTAAATTGCCATTTCCTCGACGGCTGACGGGAACTCTGAACTCTTATGTTTCATTGTCTCTGTTGATATCTCAGTTTTGCGTCATTGCACAGAAGTAACGTTAAAAGACTGCTTTACGGCACAGATGAATACAGCCGTTCCCACCGCAGAGGAACCCGGCGGACCACCGAGTTTTGTCGAATAAGACAACATTTCTAAAGCCTTGGACTCACACGAGCGGACACTGACTGGTACACTCTGAACGAAAAGCCTCCAGTAAGTTTATCTATATATATTTGTCACATGTGGATAGTAGTTAATGACTTATCTAACGGTCCCCGTCTAACTCGACCACACACGTTCACCTTGTTGTCTTGACACAGTAGAACATGGCCGATTCTACGGGCTTAAAGAAAAGGGAAAAGACCCTCCTCAAAGCCAAGAGAGCCAAACTTTCCCCCGGGAAGGAGCGGCCCAAACTTTCCCCCGGGAAGGAACGGCCCAAACCTTCCCCCGGGAAGGAGCGGCCCAAGCTTTCCCCCGGGAAGGAACGGTCCAAACCTTCCTCCAGGAAGGAGCGGGAGGTGAGGACTCGCGTGGACATCGGGATGGCCATCGAGCCGTGGCGGAGACTCAAAGCCCTGAAGGGATGGAAGACCGACGCGGAGGTGGCGCAGAGGCTGCTGAACGTGTGAGTGGACTTGCAACCGAAGTGCGTGCGTGTGTGTGTGTGTGTATTTATATATATAAGTGTATATATATATATATTTATATGTGTGTGTATATATATTTATGTATGTGTATATATATATGTGTGTATTTATATACATATTTATGTGTATATATATGTATGTGTATATAAATATATTTATGTATGTATATGTGTATTTATGTATGTGTATATATATATATACACTACCGTTCAAAAGTTTGGGATCACTTAGAAATGTCCTTATTTTTCAAAGAAAAGCATTGTTTTTTTCAATGAAGATAACATTAAATCAATCAGAAATACACTCTATACATTGTTAATGTGGTAAATGACTATTCTAGGTGGAAACGTCTGGTTTCTAATGAAATATCTCCATAGGTGTATAGAGGCCCATTTCATCAACTATCACTTCAGTGTTCTAATGGTACATTGTGTTTGCTAATCGCCTTAGAAGACTAATGGATGATTAGAAAACCCTTGAAAATCCTTGTGCAATTATGTTAGCACAGCTGAAAACTGTTTTGCTGGTGAGAGAAGCTATAAAACTGGCCTTCCTTTGAGCTAGTTGATTATCTGGAGCATAACATTTGTGGGTTCGATAAGACTCAAAATGGCCAGAAAAAAAGAACTTTCATGTGAAATTCGCCAGTCTATTCTTGTTCTTAGAAATGAAGGCTATTCCATGCGAGAAATTGCAAAGAAACTGAAAATTTCCTACAGCGGTGTGTACTACTCCCTTCAGAGAACAGCACAAACGGGCTCTAACAGAGCAGAAAGAGAAGTGGGAGGCACAACTCAGCAAGAAGACAAGTACATTAGAGTCTCTCGTTTGAGAAATAGACGCCTCACAGGTCCTCAACTGGCAGCTTCTTTAAATGGTACCCGCAAAACGCCAGTGTCAACGTCGACAGTGAAGAGGCGACTCCGGGATGCTGGCCTTCTAGGCAGAGTGGCAAAGAAAAGCCATATCTGAGACTGGCCAATACAAAGAAAAGATTGGTATGGGCAAAAGAACACAGGCATTGGACAGAGGAAGATTGGAAAAAGGTGTTCTGGACAGATGAATCCAAGTTTGAGGTGTTTGGATCACACAGAAGAACATTTGTGAGACGAGAACAGGTGAAAAGATGCTGGAAGAGTGCCTGACACCATCTGTCAAGCATGGTGGAGGTAATGTGATGGTCTGGGGCTGCTTTGGTGCTGGTAAAGTGGGAGATTTGTACCAGGTAAAAGGGATTTTAAATAAGGAAGGCTATCACTCCATTTGGCAACGCCATGCCATACCCTGTGGGCAGCGCTTGATTGGAGCCAATTTCCTCCTCCAACAGGACAATGACCCAAAGCACACCTCCACATTGTGCAAGAACTATTGAGGGAAGAAGCAGGCAGCTGGTCTGTAATGGAGTGGCCAGTCACCAGATCTCAACCCCATTGAGCTGTTGTGGGAGCAGCTTGACCGTATGGTCCTCAAGAAGTGCCCATCAAGCCAATCCAACTTGTGGAGGTGCTTCAGGAAGCGTGGGGTGACATTTCAACAGATTACCTCAACAAATTAACAGCTAGAATGCCAAAGGTCTGCAATGCTGTCATTGCTGCAAAAGAGCAAAGTTTGAAGAACAAAATTAATACTTCAAATACAAATCATTATTTCTAACCTTGTCAATGTCTTGACTATATTTTCTATACATTTTGCAACTCATTTGATAAATAAAAGTGTGAGTTTTCATGGAAAACACAAAATTGTCTGGGTGATCCCAAACTTTTGAACGGTAGTGTATGTGTGTGTGTATATATATATATTTATGTGTGTGTGTATATATATACACACACATATAAATATATATGTGTGTGTATATATATTTTGTCTGTTTCGGAGCATGTAGTGAGACTCGGGACGTGTTTTTAAAAGCAGTAAGAACTCCAGCACGTTGAAATTCAAAATGTACTCCGTTACCAGCTGAGCTTTTATGCCGACAAGCACTTCTTACTCGCTGATCTTTTACTAAGTCTCATGTTCGTTGCTTCAGCACATCTTTCTTCCTTAAACATTTTACGTCGTATTTGTCAAAATCCTACAATCGATGAATCGCTCGACTACAATCCCGTCTAATCGTTTTATCTGGCGTGATCCTACCGGGGAGGCCTGTACTTTTTTAATTGGGGAAAGTTTTTCCCCTTCAACTAGTTCTCGAGATCTCGTTAGCTTACTCCTGCGAGGGAACCTTGACGTTCTGCGTTTGTCTGCATGCAGAACGAAGAAGCTGAAGGCGAAGCCCCCGCAGCCCGCCGCCGCCGCCGAGATCAAATTCACCCAATCGGAAGTAAGCCGCTACGATTTCATTAAACGTCTGTGCATGGTCACATGACACTGGACTACAACTGTCATCTGAGCTTCCCTGTGTGTGTGTGTGTGTCCACAGATGCAGACGCTGATCGAGCAGGAGGTTGACACCGCGGTGCAGAAGAAAGGATCCAAGCTGCAGCGTCTGATGGAAACCATTCAGCAGCTGGACCGCGCCGTCGACTACGAGAACTCCATCCAGAAACTGGAGGTCAGCTCGGAACCGACTTCGCGAGAGTCTTCTCACTTCATGTCACTCCTTTATTTTATTTCTTCAAGCTGTTTCACAAAACTCCGGCTCTTCTCTTCCCTCTTCTTCCTCTCTAAATTTGACATCCGCCGGTAAATAAATCCTGTACGCATCTATTCTTCAGTTCATTGTTCTTTAGTTTTCTTTTTTCCCATTTTATTGAAAGCTCTTGAACTACACACATGCATCTAAAGATTCACCCTTTTTATTCTCTTTTAAAGCAAAAGAACCAAACATGTCTATATATACATACACACACATATATATGTGTGTGTATGTATGTATATATATAAATAAAATAGTTGATAAAGAGTATCTCTTTAAACCCAATGCGAGTGTTCCTCTCTCCCTCAGACCCGAATCAACACGGTGACCAAGAGAGCCGAAGCAGCGATTGCCTTCATGATGAATCCCGAGAAAAAGGTTTGACGCTCCTGTACTTGAACACAACACGGCGACAAGATCTGTTTAGAGTCTAAACTCTGTTGGTGACGTTCAGTTAGAGACGTAAACTACGGGAAAGGTCATGAGGTCGACGGTGAATTTGCAGTTTTTATACTTTTAATATACGCAAAACTGTCTTCACACATTTTGCTGATATTGTACAATAGTTATTTTGCAGAGTTGAGGCTTTAATGTATTAAAAAAAAAAAAATTTTGTCTTTATAAAATGTGTTATTTGGCTATTTGGGTTGATTGATCTTTTCTGTTTAGGAAAACACAAAACAGGCCCTGGAGAACATGGAGGCTGCTAAAGAAGGTAAGAACCAAATTAGGTGTATATTTTTATATATATAAATATGTGTATATACACACATGTATGTTTGAATAGCTGCCTGTACTCTATCTAATGTCATGTTACCGCCTTGCAGTGAGAACCGGACACGCTGAGCTGCTATAATAACCCACATTAAATCACAGTCAGCTACTACATGAATTAATAAACCTGCATCCTCTCTCTCTCTCTCTCTCTCTCTCTCTCTCTCCTCCTTCCCTCGCTCCCTCACTTTGTTCCTCGCCACTGCACATAATCCCTGTGAAGTTTTGAAGGATGCCACACGAGAGATAAAAAAGGAGGAGGGTCCTCCGGTTCTCACCCCTCACTGTTCCCCGGAGCTTAAGGTAGGCCGGTTGGTCTCATCGGGACCCCGAAATATTGTAACGTTAATAATGACAATCTGCATAGAACTCTGACATCACCTCTTTTTTTTTTTTCCATCTTCCTTCACCGTCATTGTTTCCGCGTTGTGCGTTCCTCGCTTAGGTCTCCATTCAACGGCTAAAAACAAAGCCGAAAGTGGAGAACACGCAGTGGGAGGAGCCAAAGCTCGGCCCGGTGAAAGCGGAGCGTCTCCCTCTGGGCGAGAGCGCCGCCTCCTCGGAGCAGGTGACGCTCGCCTCGCGCTCGTAGCTCACGGCGACCGCTCGCTTCTCTCTCGCTGACCTCCGCCGCCTTCGCTTCTCTCTTTGACCCCCCCCCCCCAAAGGTCAAGCCCCCGTACCCGCCCCTTCCCACCAAGAGTTTCCCCAAGAGCTTGGACGCGGAGGCGGCCTCGTACAGCGTCCCCCCGAGACCCCTGGTGCGCCTCGCTGCCATCCAGAACGCCGGCGTCACCGTGCTCTGGAACGCGGAGCGGGTCGACGGCGTCGCGCCGCCCATGGACAACTACAGGTGAGGACGGCTAAGTGGTTATGGACTCATCGGTTTAGCATCGAGAGGAAGAGACGGAAGAGAGGGCAGAGAGGAGAGAGGAGAGAGAGAGAGAGAGGGAGAGAATTTACTTTATTCATCAATAAATATAAAAGTAAAATCTGCCCTTTAAAAAATAAAATAAAACTGAGGACATTTAGGTTATTGAGCTCAAATTCTGTCAGTTTGAAAGCAAAATATATTTATAATACAAAATAACGTGATTATTCACATTATTAATTTTTCATAATTAATTCCTCACGTAATCTTTTTTTGGGAGGGGGGAAATATACCGGCGTTCAAATTTTAAATAATGTAATAAAAAATGCAGCGCAACCTGTTGAACCGCCACTAGGTGGCAGGCGCGTACTTTAGAGTTTCCTCGCCCGCAGAAGTCAACCCCACCCGGTTGTTCGTCACATTGTGAATGAATATGGAGGCGAGCTCTTTGGGCTTTCTCCTCTTTATTTCACAAACATCTTCATTATTATTCGCTCACCTCTCTCCTCGTCTTCTTCTTCTTCTCTCTCGCTGCAGCATCTTCACGACGATGGAGAATCGGAAGGGCAGCAACGTCTTCCCGGACTGGATCCAGACCTCGGTGGATCCCGAGCCGCTGCCCATGTGCCTGCTGATCAACAAGTTCAAGCCCGGGCGCAAGGTGTGCGTCGCCGTGGCGGGAAAAGACACGTTCGGCCGCTTCGGGCCGTACAGCAACGTGGCCACGGCGTCTCTCCCGGACTAGCTCCCCACGGGAAACGGCGTTCACCTCCGCGCCTTAAGGTCGACGCCACGGTGAGGAAGCCCGTGTCGTTTTATTTTTTTAATGCTGCCTTTTTTAATTTAGTATTTATACGCAGTCAGTCGTAACGGGCTCTTCTTCTTCTCTGGTCCTCACTCTGGCGTCTACTGAAGATGAGTAAAGTTTATCGTGAGTTATCGTTTCACTTTGCAAACAAAACCTCTCGCGTGTAAAGTATTGCGTGTTTTTGTTTTCTCCGAGCCGCTCGAGTCGAGTGTTTTGTCTTGATAAATGTTTTTTTACATAAAGTAGTCATGTTTAACGGGTGTTACGGCTTCACGCACCTGAAGGGTCACGTGCTCGTCGTTCAGGTGATTGAAGCGACGCGTGTCGGTTCCTCACGCACAATTGTTTTCACACGAAATAAAGAAGCATAAATTCAGTTTTTGACGCATTGTGTGAGATTATTAAAAGTCTGAATTTGAAATTCGCAAAGCGCCGTCGATCGGCCAACCGGCGCTCGCCTTTCCTCTGTGACTCCGCCCACAATCGGTCTTTACAGCGTTTTCACGCCACATGTTTAGCGAAGCTACGACGTTGCTCTAGAGCAGGGGTGTCGCTCATTTTCACCGAGGGCCACACCAGCATCGTGCCTGCTCTTAAAGGGCCGGTTGGAACTAACTCTGTATAAACTACTCAAAACTATTGTTAAATAACTCTCTTTGCATTTGATTATTGTTTATTTGAGAAGAAATATTGTACATAAGAACATTTCTCTAATATTATAACATAAATCCATTTCATTTGACACCTTCAAAATAAAAGCACAGGATATTTGTCTTAAATTTCTTTAAGAAAAGGTAATCGAATGTCCTTCAAGTCGTCAAGGGCCACATAAAATGATGTGGCGGGCCGCATTTGGCCCGCGGGCCTCGTGTTTGACACCTGTGCCTTTAGAGCCTCTCCAGAGGTTTCCCACCTTTTTCCCGCTCGATGGAGCTCTGCTTTCCCGACCCGCCGCCGGCACTCGACAGTCTCACCGTGGCGACGCGTCGGCGAGGAAGACGAGACCCGATCCCCGGTCGTGAGCTCGACCTTCTTAAAGGGCCAGTGCGCCCCTAATCCCTCGTAGTGGCATCCTAATGGCGTTCGGATCCACATCAGAAGTTGGAGTCCATGTCGAGTTGAAGTGAGCTGAAACTTTGAGGTTAACACGATGCAAAGTGAGGTAGTTTCACATCGTTTAGGGTTCATGGAAAACCTGGGAAAGTCCTGGATTTTTAAAATGGTTATTTCAAAATTATTGAAATTTGTTATATTCATATGTTAGAGACTGTAAGATTTTAAATAATTAAAAAGAGCGACGCTCAAAATATAAGCCGGCATACGCTCTTTCATACTCAGCAGCCGTGCTGCAAGTCAACGCACATCAACTGAAAAGACGTGCATGTTTATTATTCTATCTCATTCATTTGTGTCATTTAAGGTTATATAATGTATGCTTTGAAATTCTCATTGTTAGTTTAAATACGACATTTTATACACTGAGATCTTTCAAAACGTTTGGTCATGTAAATTTGGTTTAAATTCCTGGAAACCCATTAATCACCATGCGTATGAACCCCGATGAAGGCGTTTCTCTTTTTCAGAGCATCATCGCAAATTGTGTGGATTACACACTTCTCGTTGTCTTCGGTTCCTTTTTAAAAACTTTTCTTTGAAGTCCAGTTTAAACCCCATTGCTAGTCCGGATGCCGGAGTGCTCGTCCTCCTGGTTGATCTCTTCATGGACCCAGACCCGCCTGGATCAGCAGGTATCATAAAACCACGAGAGAAATGCAGAAAAAAAACACCCACCGCCTGTTTTTAAATGCAGGTCAGGCCTTTTGTTGGAGTGAGATCCAGATTATTTAATAGTATATTTAATAGTTTATTTAATAGTTTAGCACCATTCATACGCCATTCAGGGCTGGACGTTTGAGAGGAGGTCTGCGTTGAGGAGGGTGAGTGCTGTAACGGGAGCCATTAGACTGTGTGTGTGTGTGTGTGTGTGTGTGTGTGTGTGTGTGTGTGTGTGTGTGTGTGTGTGTGTGTGTGTGTGTGTGTGTGTGTGTGTGTGTGTGTGTGTGTGTGTGTGTGTGTGTGTGTGTGTGTGTGTGTGTGTGTGTGTGTGTGTGTGTGTGTGTGTGTGTGTGTGTGTGTGTGTGTGTGTCCCCCCTCGACCAGCCGGACCCCCGGTGGGGAACCACAGCTGAGCGATGGGCCTCCTTAGACCACTTAAAAAAAACACAAAACCCACAATCACTGCCGGGCACACGCGTAGTGACCTAATTAGAGCTGACGGCAGAGAGAGAGAGAGATTATGAAAAGAGGGCGAGGAAACGGCAAAAAAAACCGAAATATATTTAAAGGGTGGAGCAGAGAGAGTGATTAGTGAGCAAAGACGCTCTTTAAAGTTCACAAAGTGAAGTGTTGGCAGAACGGTGACCCGCTTCCTTCAGTCCCTCCCCGCCTGTAAAATGCATGATGTGTGTGTGGAATTATCCCTTTGATGAACTCTGGGCTACTTGTCATCTTAATGGTGCGGGGGGGGGTGAGAGAGAGGAGGGTCGGGCCTCCGTCCGTGATGAAGGGCCCTCGGTGCTCACGTCTTCCCAAAGATATTAACACCGTCCCTTCAGGCGTCGGCCACTATTCTGATGACCTGAGATGTTCTCGGGTGTGAAGTCCTTCATGTATGAGGAGAGGGAGGCGCCGCGTTGGAGGCGGGGCCTCTTTGTTTCCTATGAAGCCAAATAAATTGGACGGATGGAAAAATTTAATTTATTTTATGCTCTGTCTGCTGCTGTTAACGTGTCTTATTGTGTGATGTGTGAAGCTCCATATACAGCCATATATATTCATGTGTTGAAGCTGCATTCTCTCTCCTGACCACCAGGGGGCGACAACTCTGGTTGTATAGAAGTCTATGCTTCATGTGTTAATGCTGCATTCTCTCTCCTGACCACCTGACGCTTCAAAACCGCAGTAAGCCAATCGGTGACATCACGTTACTACCACCACTTATTACGCAAACAACACATGAAATGCACGTGACATAAATGATTCATAGAATGAGATTAGTATACTATCATATCATAGTAGTAGACATCTTGAAGACGTTACAATTAACAACAATAACAGCACACAGAGTTTAAATAACACAAACATCAACGAGGGCGAGTCACAGACTCATGAGGTTTTTTTTCTTTTTTTCCACACTTTGTGACTCAAATGATTGTTTTCATTCCTTTCCACACTTCTCTCTTCATCTGACTGCATCTACTTTTATTTTGACAACGGATAATTTGTTCTCAAGTTTCCCGCTTGGTTGAGATTTTTTATCATCTTTGATAAACAATAACAACAACATGACAACCCCAAATCAAATCGTGCATATTCAGGCCGTTTATTACCTTCGCATTGAAAATGCGGAAGGTTATGTTTTGATTGCCGTGTATTTATTTATTTGTATGCGTGTTATTCTCAGAAGTAAAAAAGTATTAAACCGAATTACATGAAATTTGGGGGGATGATTGGTTATTATCCGGGGACCATTTGATTAGATTTTGGGATTGATCGGGTTAAGGGTCAAGGTCACGAAAAGGTCAAAATCTTCTTTTTACCATAACGCGGTCAATTCTTAGCCAATTGGCATGCAACTAATGCCAACATGTTCATAATTCAATGCCCAATCTTGTGATATGCGAAGGTATGCGCTCTACCGAGTGCCCGTTCTAGTTAAATCTATTTTGATCTAGATGATCTCATCTTTTTGATCGCCCCTTTTACGCTGGGTCGAAATATAAAGTTAAAGACCCTCTGCTGATTATGTCCGATAGAGATAAATAAGGTTATACTCGTCTCATGAATGTGCATAAATAACCATAAATCAAACTCTCGCAGTCTAACCTGTTCTCAACAGAAGACGAGGTTTGACCCGGGGCAGATAAATACATGCATAAGTGGACATTATAAAAAATAAATATCCACTGATAACACAATAATTTGACACTCGGACCACCCAGAAATGAGCTTAAAGCAAGCTAAAAAAAACAATACGTCACAAACACATCAATCATATATTTCTAAGAGATTTTTAGAGGCAACATGTGAAAAAAATGACTTACATTGACCGTTTATTACAAATAAATGTAATCAACCATAATATAATTTAGTCTGGTATTATTCTAAATGGACGACCTCGCTTGAATGAAACGGAGGCGTCGACCTCGCGGTGACGTGACGTCACAGCCTGACCCGTGACAGGTGAGAGGGTTGTCTCCGAACGGTCGCCCCTGCATTCTGATGCTCTACCGCTAGAGGGCGCTGTTTCACAGGAAACGGGATGCCAGGTCAGGCGATTGTTACAGTCGTGTTGTGTGTGTGTGTTCGAACGACATAGCCTCTGCCTATTTTCTGGCTGCCTTGATTACCTTGAAGGAAAGGAAGCAAAGGAAGAAGGAGACACGTGGCTCCACCCTGCCCACACACTCTCTGAATGTCAGGGTGAGAAGCGCCTCTGAAATAGTGTTCCTATTAAAACTCTAATAACTTCATATAAAACTATCCCTCAAGGACGTGAGGACCTTGGAGCAGGTGACAGCTGAGATCCTTCTCGCGTGACTCACCTGCTGTTGAGATTAGTTATGCAGATTATGGATTCATCTTCTCATCTTGATCTGCCCACATGAAGGTCATCGAGTCAGAGACGCTGAAAACACTGAAAACAAACGAGACTCACCTACAGGAATAACAGGGACCCAGTGTGTCCCAGTATGTATGTACCGGTATGTCCCAGTATGTACACTACCGTTCAAAAGTTTGGGATCACTTAGAAATGTCCTTATTTTTCAAAGAAAAGCATTGTTTTTTTCAATGAAGATAACATTAAATCAATCAGAAATACACTCTATACATTGTTAATGTGGTAAATGACTATTCTAGGTGGAAACGTCTGGTTTCTAATGAAATATCTCCAGAGGTGTATAGAGGCCCATTTCCATCAACTATCACTCCAGTGTTCTAATGGTACATTGTGTTTGCTAATCGCCTTAGAAGACTAATGGATGATTAGAAAACCCTTGTGCAATTATGTTAGCACAGCTGAAAACAGTTATGCTGGAGATATAAACTATACAACTGGCCTTCCTTTGAGCTAGTTGATTATCTGGAGCATCACATTTGTGGGTTCGATAACTCAAAATGGCCAGAAAAAAAGAAGTTTCATGTGAAACTCGCCAGTCTATTCTTGTTCTTAGAAATGAAGGCTATTCCATGCGAGAAATTGCAAAGAAACTGAAAATTTCCTACAGCGGTGTGGACTACTCCCTTCAGAGAACAGCACAAACGGGCTCTAACCAGAGCAGAGAGAGAAGTGGGAGGCCCCGGTGCACAACTCAGCAAGAAGACAAGTACATTAGAGTCTCTAGTTTGAGAAATAGACGCCTCACAGGTCCTCAACTGGCAGCTTCTTTAAATGGTACCCGCAAAACGCCAGTGTCAACGTCGACAGTGAAGAGGCGACTCCGGGATGCTGGCCTTCTAGGCAGAGTGGCAAAGAAAAAGCCATATCTGAGACTGGCCAATAAAAAGAAAAGATTGGTCTGGGCAAAAGAACACAGGCATTGGACAGAGGAAGAATGGAAAAAGGTGTTCTGGACAGATGAATCCAAGTTT
This sequence comes from Pseudoliparis swirei, assembly GCF_029220125.1. NCBI lineage: Eukaryota > Metazoa > Chordata > Actinopteri > Perciformes > Liparidae > Pseudoliparis > Pseudoliparis swirei. The sequence goes on along the minus strand of NC_079410.1, from coordinate 4,345,417 downwards.
GAGGTGTTTGGATCACACAGAAGAACATTTGTGAGACGCAGAACAGGTGAAAGGATGCTGGAAGAGTGCCTGACACCATCTGTCAAGCATGGTGGAGGTCATGTGATGGTCTGGGGCTGCTTTGGTGCTGGTAAAGTGGGAGATTTGTACCAGGTCAAAGGGATTTTAAATAAGGAAGGCTATCACTCCATTTGGCAACGCCATGCCATACCCTGTGGGCAGCGCTTGATTGGAGCCAATGTCCTCCTCCAACAGGACAATGACCCAAAGCACACCTCCACATTGTGCAAGAACTATTGAGGGAAGAAGCAGGCAGCTGGTCTGCTGTCTGTAATGGAGTGGCCAGCACAGTCACCAGATCTCAACCCATTGAGCTGTTGTGGGAGCAGCTTGACCGTATGGTCTGCAAGAAGTGCCCATCAAGCCAATCCAACTTGTGGAGGTGCTTCAGGAAGCGTGGGGTGACATTTCAACAGATTACCTCAACAAATTAACAGCTAGAATGCCAAAGGTCTGCAATGCTGTAATTGCTGCAAAAGGAGCATTCTTTGACGAAAGCAAAGTTTGAAGAAAACAATTAATACTTCAAATACAAATCATTATTTCTAACCTTGTCAATGTCTTGACTATATTTTCTATACATTTTGCAACTCATTTGATAAATAAAAGTGTGAGTTTTCATGGAAAACACGAAATTGTTAACGGTAGTGTATATACCGGTATGTCCCAGTATGTTTATATGTATAGAGAATGAAAGAATGAGAAAACAGGAGAAAGAGAGAACAGGAGAAAAATAAAACGGGAGAATGAGAGAAGGAGAGAACGGGAGAATAGGAGAAGGAGAGAGGTGGTTAAAGACATGGCACCGTGCAGGTTCACAAGATAGACATGAGGAAGGAGAAAGAGGAGAGTTCTGCAAGAGGAAGTAGAAGGAGAGTTCTGCAGCGAGGCTGAAGGGAGCATCATTCATGTCAGTGTTGCTCTATTATGCATCGCTCATGGGAAACAATCATATTCACCAATAAACATGATGTCTTCTCCTCTCACAATCTGGAGGAGTTGTGTGTGTTCCTCTCACATGTTCCTCTTCCTCCTCCGTCATTATTTCTTCCTCTCTTCTCACCAAGCGCTCAGGCTCGGATGTGAGAAGAGAGATCCTTTAATCCGGCTTAAAATAACTACAACGCCACTCCACTGCATTACCCCCGGGGGGCTGTGTGTGTGTGTGTGTCTCTCTGTAAGTGCTCTAAAGTTGTCTCTGTTTCTTTAATGGGGCGTACGTTGTGTTTGTGACTTCATCGTGTCCGCTGTGGAGACAGGTGGAGAGATGGGGTGTGTGTGTGTGTGTGAGATTCAGAGCGAGTGATTTGGAGTGACGGGCAGACTGTCGAAGACACGGCATTCAGCAACCTCAAACATCTGAGGACCCGAATCATAGGAATCATTTCACACACACACACACACTGAAATGCATGCCACATGCATGCCAAGCACACACACACATGATCACGTGCATGCCACACACACATGATCACGTGCATGCCACACACACATGATCACATGCATAACACACACACACATGATCACATGCATGCCATATGTTATTGTTTGACAAAACTATAATTGAGTGTACTGAGGTTGTCTGCATACATAACATAGTGTGTGTGTGTGTGAGAGAGAGAGAGGAACTGGGAGTCTAGGTTCTTGGATGCCTCCGCTCGCCCGGGCCTCTCCGGTTGGTTTCTTGAAGCCATCAGAGCCTCTGGAGCTACAGACCGCCGCTGTGAGTCCATAACTGCTGCATGGGCATGTAATAAAGAACATTATCATAATTATGAATGAGGAGGGCACACACACACACACACACATACGTTGCACATCAATGCAGACGAGTCAGGAGGCTCATCAGCTGTAATGTAAATAGATTTGGTAAAGTATATATATATTTCAACTTAATATTATATATATATATTTCGACTTAATATAATTTATATATATATATATATAAATATATTTCAAACAATTAATTTCGGTAGTCGGAATATAAATATAAACATATTTTGATATAAATATATTCGAAATATATATATATAGACATCGCCGAGCCACGCCGGAGAGGCCGTGACTTTGGTAGTTTTGTCAAGAAAACGAATAAATTATCTGAATTATACAAGTTTATTTCTTACGGGAAGTTAAATCGCAAAATAAATCCTGCAATCCCAGAAACTCTTATATAACAAACAGCGGTTATGCACACACAGGAAGTTGCTTCTTCTTCTTGTTCTTATTTGTCTTCTTTTTCTTCTTCCTCTTCCTCTTCCTCCTCCTCGTCCCGTGCAGTAGGTGTGTGTGCGCTGCAGAGCGTGTTCTCATGGAGTTTGATGTTTCCTTTCTTTGTGATCATGAATATTTGATCCGGCTCAGCTTCCCAGAAGGTTTCATCCCAACGAACGAAGCTCCAACAGCCGCTGCAGCAGCGAGGAGACGCAGCCAATCACCGACAGCCAGGCGGGAGTGACGTGTGTGTGTGTGGCATGTATCTCAGTGTGTGTGTGTGTGTGTGTGTGTGTGTGTGTGTGTGGTACTTCCATTGCCTCCCTTGAGAGGGTAAAAGAAATACAGGAACAAGTAGAAAAGAAATGGCAAAAATAGTTTGAAGAGGAAGACATTTCTGTTGAGATATGAATAAAAAAGTAACATAAACACATTGAGTGTCATGTAGACACACACACACACACACACTCACACACACACACACACTCACACACAATGGAGGAAAAGTAAGTATAAGGAAAAGTACCAGAGAAGCACGATGATGAAAGTGCAGAAGGAAGCAAGTTGTTTGGAGGAAGGGATGCACGTGTGTGTATGTGTGTATGTGTTCATGAGTGTGCACGTGTGTATGTGTTCATGAGTGTGCACGTGTGTATGTGTATGTGTTCATGAGTGTGCACGTGTGTGTATGTGTATGTGTTCATGAGTGTGCACGTGTGTGTATGTGTTCATGAGTGTGCACGTGTGTGTATGTGTGTATGTGTTCATGAGTGTGCACGTGTGTGTATATGTGTATGTGTTCATGAGTGTGCACGTGTGTGTATGTGTGTATGTGTTCATGAGTGTGCACGTGTGTGTATGTGTTCATGAGTGTGCACGTGTGTGTATGTGTGTATGTGTTCATGAGTGTGCACGTGTGTGTATGTGTTCATGAGTGTGCACGTGTGTGTATATGTGTATGTGTTCATGAGTGTGCACGTGTGTGTATGTGTGTATGTGTTCATGAGTGTGCACGTGTGTGTATGTGTATGTGTTCATGAGTGTGCACGTGTGTGTATGTGTATGTGTGTATGTGTGTATGTGTTCATGAGTGTGCACGTGTGTGTATGTGTTCATGAGTGTGCACGTGTGTATGTGTGTATGTGTTCATGAGTGCACGTGTGTGTATGTGTATGTGTTCATGAGTGTGCACGTGTGTGTATGTGTGTATGTGTTCATGAGTGTGCACGTGTGTGTATGTGTATGTGTTCATGAGTGTGCACGTGTGTATGTGTGTATGTGTTCATGAGTGTGCACGTGTGTGTATGTGTTCATGAGTGTGCACGTGTGTGTATGTGTGTATGTGTTCATGAGTGTGCACGTGTGTATGTGTGTATGTGTTCATGAGTGTGCACGTGTGTGTATGTGTTCATGAGTGTGCACGTGTGTATGTGTGTATGTGTTCATGAGTGTGCACGTGTGTGTATGTGTGTATGTGTTCATGAGTGTGCACGTGTGTGTGTGTATGTGTTCATGAGTGTGCACGTGTGTGTATGTGTTCATGAGTGTGCACGTGTGTGTATGTATGTGTTCATGAGTGTGCACGTGTGTGTGTGTATGTGTTCATGAGTGTGCACGTGTGTGTATGTGTTCATGAGTGTGCACGTGTGTGTATGTGTGTATGTGTTCATGAGTGTGCACGTGTGTATGTGTATGTGTTCATGAGTGTGCACGTGTGTATGTGTGTATGTGTTCATGAGTGTGCACGTGTGTATGTGTGTATGTGTTCATGAGTGCACGTGTGTGTATGTGTTCATGAGTGCACGTGTGTGTATGTGTGTATGTGTTCATGAGTGTGCACGTGTGTGTATGTGTTCATGAGTGTGCACGTGTGTATGTGTGTATGTGTTCATGAGTGTGCACGTGTGTGTGTGTATGTGTTCATGAGTGTGCACGTGTGTGTATGTGTGTATGTGTTCATGAGTGTGCACGTGTGTGTGTATATGTGTATGTGTTCATGAGTGTGCACGTGTGTGTATGTGTATGTGTTCATGAGTGTGCACGTGTGTGTATGTGTATGTGTTCATGAGTGTGCACGTGTGTGTATGTGTTCATGAGTGTGCACGTGTGTGTATGTGTATGTGTTCATGAGTGTGCACGTGTGTGTATGTGTATGTGTTCATGAGTGTGCACGTGTGTGTATGTGTGTATGTGTTCATGAGTGTGCACGTGTGTGTATGTGTGTATGTTTTCATGAGTGCACGTGTGTGTATGTGTGTGTTCATGAGTGTGCACGTGTGTGTATGTGTGTGTGTATGTGTGTGTGTGTGTATGTGTTCATGAGTGTGCACGTGTGTGTATGTGTGTATGTGTTCATGAGTGTGCACGTGTGTGTGTGTATGTGTTCATGAGTGTGCACGTGTGTGTATGTGTATGTGTTCATGAGTGTGCACGTGTGTGTATGTGTGTATGTGTTCATGAGTGTGCACGTGTGTATGTGTATGTGTTCATGAGTGTGCACGTGTGTATGTGTGTATGTGTTCATGAGTGTGCACGTGTGTGTGTGTATGTGTTCATGAGTGTGCACGTGTGTGTATGTGTGTATGTGTTCATGAGTGTGCACGTGTGTATGTGTGTTTGTGTTCATGAGTGTGCACGTGTGTGTGCGTATGTGTTCATGAGTGTGCACGTGTGTGTATGTGTGTATGTTTTCATGAGTGCACGTGTGTGTATGTGTGTTTGTGTTCATGAGTGTGCACGTGTGTGTGTGTATGTGTGTGTTCATGAGTGTACGTGTGTGTGCGTATGTGTTCATGAGTGTGCACGTGTATGTGTGTATGTGTTCATGAGTGTGCACGTGTGTATGTGTTCATGAGTGTGCACGTGTGTATGTGTGTATGTGTTCATGAGTGTGCACGTGTGTATGTGTGTATGTGTTCATGAGTGTGCACGTGTGTATGTGTGTATGTGTTCATGAGTGTGCACGTGTGTGTGTGTATGTGTTCATGAGTGTGCACGTGTGTGTATGTGTTCATGAGTGTGCACGTGTGTGTGTGTGTATGTGTTCATGAGTGTACGTGTGTATGTGTGTATGTGTTCATGAGTGTGCACGTGTGTATGTGTATGTGTTCATGAGTGTGCACGTGTGTATATGTATGTGTTCATGAGTGTGCACGTGTGTGTATGTGTGTGTTCATGAGTGTGCACGTGTGTGTGTATGTGTGTGTTCATGAGTGTGCACGTGTGTGTATGTGTGTATGTGTTCATGAGTGTGCACGTGTGTATGTGTTCATGAGTGTGCACGTGTGTATGTGTGTATGTGTTCATGAGTGCACGTGTGTGTATGTGTGTATGTGTTCATGAGTGCACGAGTGTGTATGTGTATGTGTTCATGAGTGTGCACGTGTGTGTATGTGTATGTGTTCATGAGTGCACGTGTGTGTATGTGTATGTGTGTATGTGTTCATGAGTGTGCACGTGTGTGTATGTATGTGTTCATGAGTGTGCACGTGTGTATGTGTGTATGTGTTCATGAGTGTGCACGTGTGTGTATGTGTGTATGTGTTCATGAGTGTGCACGTGTGTGTATGTGTATGTGTTCATGAGTGTGCACGTGTGTGTATGTGTTCATGAGTGCACGTGTGTGTATGTGTGTGTATGTGTTCATGAGTGCACGTGTGTGTATGTGTGTATGTGTTCATGAGTGTGCACGTGTGTGTATGTGTGTATGTGTTCATGAGTGTGCACGTGTGTATGTGTATGTGTTCATGAGTGTGCACGTGTGTATGTGTGTATGTGTTCATGAGTGTGCACGTGTGTGTATGTGTTCATGAGTGTGCACGTGTGTGTATGTGTTCATGAGTGTGCACGTGTGTGTATGTGTATGTGTTCATGAGTGTGCACGTGTATGTGTGTATGTGTTCATGAGTGTGCACGTGTGTATGTGTATGTGTTCATGAGTGTGCACGTGTGTGTATGTGTGTATGTGTTCATGAGTGTGTGTATGTGTGTATGTGTTCATGAGTGTGCACGTGTGTGTATGTGTTCATGAGTGTGCACGTGTGTATGTGTGTATGTGTTCATGAGTGTGCACGTGTGTGTATGTGTTCATGAGTGTGCACGTGTGTGTATGTGTTCATGAGTGTGCACGTGTGTGTATGTGTTCATGAGTGTGCACGTGTGTATGTGTTCATGAGTGTGCACGTGTGTATGTGTGTATGTGTTCATGAGTGTGCACGTGTGTGTATGTGTTCATGAGTGTGCACGTGTGTGTATGTGTGTATGTGTTCATGAGTGTGCACGTGTGTGTATGTGTTCATGAGTGTGCACGTGTGTGTGTGTGCGTATGTGTTCATGATGTGTGTATGTGTGTATGTTTTCATGAGTGTGCACGTGTGTGTGTGTATGTGTTCATGAGTGTGCACGTGTGTGTGTGTATGTGTTCATGAGTGTGCACGTGTGTGTATGTGTGTATGTGTTCATGAGTGTGCACGTGTGTGTATGTATGTGTTCATGAGTGTGCACGTGTGTGTATGTGTTCATGAGTGTGCACGTGTATGTGTGTATGTGTTCATGAGTGCACGTGTGTATGTGTGTATGTGTTCATGAGTGTGCACGTGTGTGTATGTGTATGTGTTCATGAGTGTGCACGTGTGTGTATGTGTTCATGAGTGTGCACGTGTGTATGTGTATGTGTTCATGAGTGTGCACGTGTGTGTATGTGTATGTGTTCATGAGTGCACGTGTGTGTATGTGTGTATGTGTTCATGAGTGTGCACGTGTGTGTGTGTATGTGTTCATGAGTGCACGTGTGTGTATGTGTGTATGTGTTCATGAGTGTGCACGTGTGTGTGTGTATGTGTTCATGAGTGTGCACGTGTGTGTATGTGTGTATGTGTTCATGAGTGTGCACGTGTGTGTATGTGTGTATGTGTTCATGAGTGTGCACGTGTGTATGTGTGTATGTGTTCATGAGTGCACGTGTGTATGTGTTCATGAGTGTGCACGTGTGTGTGTGTGTATGTGTTCATGAGTGTGCACGTGTGTGTATGTGTATGTGTTCATGAGTGTGCACGTGTGTATGTGTGTATGTGTTCATGTGCGTGTATGTGTGTATGTGTTCATGAGTGTATGTGTTCATGAGTGTGTGTGTGTATGTGTTCATGAGTGTGCACGTGTGTATGTGTTCATGAGTGTGCACGTGTGTATGTGTGCACGTGTGTGTATGTGTTCATGAGTGTGCATGTGTGTGTATGTGTGTGTATGTGTACATGTGTGTGTGTGTGTGTGTGTGTGTATGTGTGTGCATGTGTACGTGTGTGTGTGTGTGTGCATGTGTGCATGTGTGTGTGTGTGTGCCGCTTGATTTCTGCAGCCAAGTCGCGGAAAGTTAGCCTCAGCCAATCAGCAAGCAGAGTCCTCGCACCATGTGACATGTCTGCATTCATAAAATCGGTATAAACATTAAAATAAAATAATGACCTTGATTGCAGTCGGTTACATTTAAATATTAAATATTACTGCATCAATGGGCCGATATTAATACAAAATAATAGCTAATAATTGTACAACTATTAGAGCCCATTTAGTCACTTTTTAAACTTTTTTAACTTCTTGATTGTAAACTTGCAAACTTTTACATTCGTGATGTTTTGAAGGCAGGAATGTGGTTTAAGTACTTTATATAAAATATCCAAGTAAATCCTCCACCACTGGTCCTAATCAATGACACTCGACGGAGCCTTCATCAATCAGTGAGTTCCTCCTCCTCCTCTTCCTCCTCCTCCTCTCTCCTCATTTTGTCTTTTTTTAGAACACGCTGATACACACAGGCTGCATCTTGGGAACGCGTTCACAGCTCAACAGACTGCACGCACACACACTCACACACACACACATAGACACACACACACGCACACACACACACACACACACGCACGTAGGAAAACCAGGCCAGAGATACGAGCCACGGGAAAGTGTCCTCCAGAGGGGGAACAGAGCAGATGATGAACGTGGCGGCGTGGGACTGTAACTCGTGTGTGTGTGTGTGTGTATGTGTGTGTGTGTGTGTTTTTTTTGGGTGTGTTTTTGTCGTCCTTGAAGGAGATAACCCTTGAAAGCTTCGTGCACGGCTCAGATTACAGGGATGAGGAGGAGGTTGATGTCCTGAGTGTAGAAGAAGAGTTTAGAGTGAGTGAGGGAACAAGAAAGGAAAGAGGAAGGAAGGATAGAGGAGACGAGGCATCGGAAGATTACAACGAACAACAAACAATAGAATACAAATATAAACATACTAGAACAAAACGATAACACAGATTAAAACAACATAAATAATACCGACACCATTGCACAACTAAGCATCTCGTTAACCGAGACCTGATTGGTCCATTTCATATTCAGCCAATGGGAGCAGAGCATTATAATACCCGGAGTGACATCCCTAAAATAAGTTATTGCTATAGTTACTCGCGATGACTCATTTGAATAACTCTGTGTATTAAATATTATAACTGCGGCTGTGAAAGAAACACAAGTTTATGTCTTCATCAGTTCACGAAGCATCAAACCGGTGCTGGAGCCAGATTCAGAGTGTGTGTGTAGGTGTGTGTGTGTAGGTGTGTGTGTGTGTGCATATGCTCATGTGTACTTACAGTGGTGTCCTAGTTCTGCCGTCTTTGAGGGCAAATAAGGAGAAAACTTTCCACATCGTATAAAGAAAACTAACACACACACACACACTTTACTGCGAGCGCAGACATCATGGGACCCGACGTGGGCCGGGGGTTCTCATCCGATTGGCCTTCACGTCCTCTCTGGTTGTCGTGACAACGAGCTCGCCGTGGCCCCCGAGCCGTGAGGCGGGGGAGGAGCCCGGCGCTTCTTAAAGCCTCCGCGTGGAGAGGTTAGGATACACTCTGGAAGCTTAGGAAACTAGGGAGGAGGACATGACCTCTGACCTCTGGATATCTGAATGAAAGCGTGTTATATAGAAACACAAAATAAAATCTTTTAAAAAAAAGAAGTTTTTGTTTGTGTGTGTGTGTGAGAAAGGGCAAGACCTTCAGCCTTGGGACTAAGTTTGAAAAATTCAATATACTTGTTTGAGTAGATAGAGGAATACTTTAGAGGAATATCTTCAGTATCAAGCCTAAACTTTTATTATTATTATTATTATTATTATTATAAGTATAATAATAATATTATTATAATTATAATTACAATAATAATAATACTTTTATAATAATAATAATAATTATTATTATTATCAGAGTACAATAATAGCCTCCTGTATTGTAACTAAGCAACCAATGTGTAGGCTATTGTTTATGTTCTATTTCTTCTATGGATGGAAATAATCCCGAGAAGTGTTAACGGGGGGGGGGGGGGGGGGGGTGCTGAGCGATTAAATATATCTCTTGTTCTGCCTGTTTTGTGATATACATGCCTAAAAGGCGCCTCATATTTCTAGACTGAAATAATATCGGCATTATAATTATTATAACGATGAGGATTTTTTTAGTTGTCTATTTTGTGGCGCCCCCTCAGGACTTGGTGCCCTACGCGCAGCGCGTAGTGCGCGTTGTGGGAGCGGCGGCGCTGCAAACAACGCTATGGAGAACACAAGAGCCACCACACATCTCTGGACCGAAGAGCAGACAGAATTTATGCTTAATGTATTGAAGGAGTTGAACATACTAAAGTTCATGGTTCTTTCTCGAAATGTTGATGTTGTTGTTGTTGGTGGTGGTGAAGAGGTCAAGCGGAAATGGCTGTATCACCACGAGTTGTAATGAAAACAGCGCCGCCTATCGTATCGGATATGACATGCTTTCGGCCAATGATTCGAATTACTCACTGCCATGTATATTGGGATAACAGCAGATCCCCCAAAAGATAGCAGAGTCCGACTAAAGCAAGATTAGAATTATACCATCATGTAAACGCACTGATTGTGTCCTTGAGCAAGGCACTCAACCCTGACTTACTCCCCGTAGAGGCGTCTAATGTAACATTCAAGTAACGAGGGCAGAACCCTCTCCTCGTGGTCCCGTTTGCGTTCCTGCCGATGGTAAACAACAACAACCCGTCTTCTGTCACCCGAGTGCACGTTTTCCTTCTCCCTCCATTCCTCCTCCTCGTCGGAGCTGAGGCGGCCATGAGAGGCCGTCGTGCTGCAGCTCGGTAATGAAGCCGCGGGAGACGCTCGCATTCACAGCCCAGTTAAATCATCACACACACACACACACACACACGACCTCTGACCTCTCCCCGGACCAATCAGAGCGCCTCCTCCCCCGGCGACGGCCTATAAATATCGGGCGACTTGGAACAAAAGAGGAACAGATTAATGAGTCCTCTCCGAGTGCTCTTCACCTCCGTTCCTGTTCGATCCCACCTCACTCCTCTCTCCTCTGTGTGAGTGTGTGTGTGTGTGTGTGTGTGTGTGTGCGCTCCTCTCTGCTTCCATTGTGCTCCACCATGTTGAACACACACGATGGTCGATGTTCATCTTCTCCCTGAGACACTTTTTTTGTTTCGCTGAGCATCTTCTTGTTCTTGTTCTGCTTCTTCTTCTTTTTGTTGTTCCTCTTGTTCTGCTTCTTCTTCTTGGTCTGCTTGTTGTTGTTGTTCTACTTCTTGTTCTTCTCCTCCTTCTTGTTGTTGTTATGCTTCTTGTTCTGCTTGTTGTTGTTCTCCTTCTTGTTCTGCTTATTCTTCTTGTTCTGTTTGTTCTTGTTCTTCTCCTTGTTCTGCTTATTCTTCTTGTTCTTATTCTTGTTGTTGTTCTTCTCCTCCTTCTTGTTCTTGTTCTGCTTCTTCTTGTTCTGCTTGTTGTTGTTGTTGTTCTTCTCCTTCTTGTTCTTGTTCTGCTTATTCTTCTTGTTCTGTTTGTTCTTGTTCTTCTCCTTGTTCTGCTTATTCTTCTTGTTCTTATTCTTGTTGTTGTTCTTCTCCTCCTTCTTGTTCTGCTTCTTCTTGTTGTTGTTGTTGTTCTCCTCCTTCTTGTTCTGCTTATTCTTCTTGTTCTGTTTGTTCTTGTTCTTCTCCTTCTCCTTGTTCTGCTTATTCTTCTTGTTCTTATTCTTGTTGTTGTTGTTCTCGTTCTCCTTGTTCTTCCTCTTCTTCTTCTCACTCCTGGAGCGACACGTTCACACCTGGCAGCTTCACCTCACTGTTAATCACGAGCAGGAGGAGAGATAAGTGGTTCACTCAAAGGCATCGGCGTGTAAACAACATGGGGGGGGGGGGTTCCTCCACTGTTCTTTGGTGTGTGTGATTATTCTCTGTTTCACTCGGTGGTCACATTATGAAAACATCACACGGAAAACAAGCGAAGACCCGACCCGACCGAGGGCACGGGGGGGGGAAGAATAAATAAATAAACAAACAAACAAACAAAAAGCTCCCTTGGGTATTTTTTTCTTCGTCTGGAAACTAATGGGGACGTTTTTGGAAACAGCCGGCGGCTTGTTTTCATATTTTTATTGAACTCGCAACGCTGCATTTAAAAATCACGACTTGATGAATGAAACCAATTATTCCCACAATGGATGAGCGACGCCCGGCAACCCGATCGCTCAATAAAACGTCAGAGGCACCTGAGAGGAGACGCCGCTCGCCACGGTTACCGAGAGAAACGACGGTTATCTCCATGATATGAACAACAAGAGAGAGAACAGATGGAGGTAGAGAGAGAGAGAGCGCATGTGTGATCAGAACATCGTTTTTTCGGTGTGTGTTTCTTTTACATTTTCACGAGGCATCTTGTTTGAATAGTCGTGTCAGTCTGGACTCAGACGAGGACTCAGATGCAGAGGGCAGAACGTATGAGCCCAATTCATTGACTTCAGAACCTCTTTGAGGAGTGACAAATAAACGGGCTCTGGAAAAGAACTCACTAAATATACGAGGGCCTGGCAAGATAACTCGCGAAAGAAAAAACGTAATAATGAAAGTCTCCAATTAAAAGGAAAACCCACACGACAGAGAGAACGGGACAAAAGAAGAAGGCACACCTAAAACTGGAGGCTCCCCCAACGATCTAAAACACAACATCACTCCAACGGGAGGACAGCAACACGACGACTGAAACTAAACGAAGCTGAACTAGAAACTTTACAAACGAAGAGTCACTCTCAAGGAGGAAACAGGAAGCAACATGTTTGGCAATTTGCTTGGCAAAAGTGACTAAACTGTAAAACAATGTGGTTCAACTTAAAAACATAAGCACAGTTGCTGCCTGAGACCTTCAAGTGGAGTCAACTTGCATTTACAATTTGATCCAACTGATGATCGTGAGTTCACTTTGGATTGCTCTCTGTAAGTTCACTTGACTGTAAAGAACAACTTAGTTCAACTTAGCAATGTAAGTTAAATATATATAAAACTCATCGTCATGCATTCTTGTCCATGTGGGTCCGTGTGGGTCCATGTGGGTCCGTGTGGGTCCATGTGGATGGAGGATGGAGGGATGGAGGATGGAGGGATGGAGGGATGGAGGATGGAGGATGGAGGGATGGAGGGATGGAGGATGGAGGGATGGAGGATGGAGGATGGAGGATGGAGGATGGAGGATGGAGGATGGAGGGATGGAGGATGGAGGATGGAGGATGGAGGATGGAGGGATGGAGGATGGAGGATGGAGGGATGGAGGATGGAGGATGGAGGGATGGAGGATGGAGGGATGGAGGATGTTGGATGGAAGATGGAGGATGTTGGATGGAAGATGAAGGATGGAGGATGGAAGATGGTGGATGGAAGATGGAGGATGGAGGATGGAGGGATGGAGGATGGAGGGATGGAGGATGGGTCGGTAGAGACAAAGGTTTTCTGTCACGTTCAGTTAGTGTGACAGGGACCTTGAATAATGACTTTGTGTGTGTGTGTTTATGTGTGTGTTTATGCCTGTGTGTGTTTATGTGTGTGTGTGTGTGTGTTTATGTGTGTGTGTTTATGTGTGTTTATGTGTGTGTGTTTATGTGTGTGTGTGTTTATGTGTGTGTTTATGTGTGTGTGTTTATATGTGTGTGTGTGTGTTTATGTGTGTGTGTGTTTATGTGTGTTTATGTTTATGTGTGTGTGTTTATGTGTGTGTGTTTATGTGTGTGTGTGTTTATGTGTGTGTGTGTTTATGTGTGTGTGTGTTTATGTGTGTGTGTATGTGTGTTTATGTGTGTGTTTATGTGTGTGTGTTTATGCGTATGTGTGTGTGTTTATGTGTGTGTGTTTATGTGTGTGTTTATTTCAAGTTTCAAGTTTCAAGTTTCAAGTTTTTATTGTCACATCCCCTTTTATACAAGTATAATCGGTTTGTGAAATTCTTATGTGCAAAACACCCGACAGCAGTAGCAGACTAAAAAAAGAATAAGAATGAGAATAAACTATACAATATCCACAAAAAAAAGAAGAAAGTATTAACAATATATATATAAAACAATGTAATAGAATATACATCATGACAATATATATATATAAAACAATGTAATAAAATATACACTTTTTTGAGACAATATATATATATATATGTATATACATACAATATATATATACAATATATATATATATAAAACAATGTAATAAAATAAAATATACACCATGGCCATATATATTCACAGAATATGTTCTGGTGTGTAGTGTTAATGAGGGTCTCAGTCCTTGTTCAGCAGCCTGATGGCCTGACTGAAGAAGCTGTCCCTCAGTCTGTTTGTGCGGCACTTGATACTGCGGTATCGCCTGCCTGACGGTAGAAGGGTGAACAGTTTGTGGCCGGGGTGGTTATTGTCTTTCAGCATCCGTTTGGCCCTGGCCACGCACCGCTTGGTGTATATGTCCAGGATGGAGGGAAGCTCACCTCCAACGATGTACTGTGCCGACCGCACCACCCTCTGTAGTGCCCTCGCTCCAGGGCGGTGCAGTTCCCATACCAGGCGGTGCTGCAACCTGTCAGAACACTCTCGATGGTACTGGTGTAGAATGATCTGAGGATGCGGGGGCCATGTTGAATTTCCTCAGTCGCCTAAGGAAATACAGGCGTTGTTGGGCCCTTTTCACCACGTGAGTGGTGTGCGTGGTCCATGTGAGGTCCTCGGAGATGTGCACGCCGAGGAACTTGAAGCTGCTGACCCTCTCTGCAACTCCGTCTATGGAGATGGGGTGTGCTCTCCTCTCCGCTTCCTGTAGTCCACGATCAGCTCCTTGGTCTTCTTGGCGTTGAGGACGAGGCTGTTCTCCTGGCACCACTGTACCAGTGATCCAACCTCCTCCCTGTAGGCTGTCTCGTCGTCGTCGGTGATCAGCCCCAACACTGTTGTGTCGTCAGCAAACTTGATGATGGCGTTGGAGCTGTGCATGGCCGTGCAGTCGTGGGTGTACAGGGAGTAGAGGAGAGGGCTCAACACGCATCCCTGAGGGGCTCCCGTGTTGAGGTCAGCGGCTCTGAGGTGGTACTGCCCATCCTCACCACCTGGCGGCGCCGACAGGAAGTCAGTATCCAGCTGCACATGGTAGAGTGCAGGCCTAGACCTCTGAGCTTGGTGTCGAGCTTGGCGGGAACAATAGTGTTGAGCAGCTGAGCTGTAGTCCACAACCAGCATTCGCACACAACAGTTCCTCCTCCAGGTGGGAAAGGGCGGTGTGAAGTGCCATGGCAATGCGTCGTCGGTGGATCTGTTTTGACGATATGCAAATTGCCATGGGTCCAGCGTGGCAGGCAACATGGAACAAATGAAGTCCTTGACCAACCTCTCGAAGCATTTACTGACAATCGAGGTGAGGGCTACGGGTCTCCAGTCATTCAGGCAGGTTACCTTGGGGTGTTTGGGGACAGGCACAATGGTGGACATCTTGAAGCTCTCAGGAACAACAGCCTGGGACAGGAGAGGTTGAAGATGTCTGCGAAGACTCCTGCCAACTGGTCTGCACATGCTCTGAGGCGCGCCCGGGATGTGGTCGGGACCTGCCGCCTTCCGGATGTCCACCCGCTTGAAGGCTCTGCGCGTCAGCCTCTGAGATGATCAGCAGGCTGGTCTCCTCGGCGGCGCTGCCTTGGCGGGCTGCTGTTCACGTCGAACCGAGCAAAGAATGTATTTAGCTCGCCTGGGAGGGAGGTAGAGGTTCTCTTCACCGCTGGTTCTCCCTCTGAAGTCCGTGATTGTCTGTAGCCCTTCCACACACCTCTCACGTCATGGCTCTTGAGCTTTTCCTCCACCTTGTTCCTGAACTCCCGCTTGGCAGAGCCGATGGTCTTCGGAGGTCGTGGCGGGCTCTTTTGTATTCCGCCGTATTCCCGAGTCAAAGGCGGTGTTACGCGTGCGGAGTGCAGCGCGAACATCGCCATTTATCCACGGTTTCTGGTTGGGATAAATCCGAACCGACTTGGTAGGAACAACGTCATCTATGCATTTCTTGATGAACCCGGTGACTGAGGCGCGTACTCACTGTCGTTGTTGTCCGGCGCGACCCTGAACACATCCCAGTCAGCACGTTCAAAACAGTCCTGTAGCATAGACTCCGATTGGTCCGACCAGCGTTGCACTTCCTTCACAGCGATTGGTTGCTGCTTAAGCCTCTGCCTGTAGGCGGGGAGTAGTTGGATGGGCGGTGGTCCGATTTGCGAGCGGTGGGCGGAGGAGGGCTTTGTATCCATCCGGAAGGGAGTGTAGCAGTGGTCGAGAATCCGCTCCCCAGCGTGTTGCTTGTTATGTGTTGGTAGAACTTGGAGAACTTTCTTCAGGTTCGCTTTGTTGAAGTCCCCGCCACAATGAAAGCAGCCTCGGGGTGTGCCGACTCCTGCTCGCTGATCGCCCGTAGAGTTCCTTCAGCGCTATGTCCGTGTTAGCTTGAGGCGGAATGTACACAGCAGTTACGGTGACTGCTGTAAACTCCAGTAGCCAGAATGGTCGACACATGAGCATTAGGTACTCCAGGTCCGGGGAACAGAACGACTTGAGAGTATGTACATGACTTTGGTTGCACCAAGATCTGTTTATCATGAGACATACCCCCTCCACGATCTTTACCAGAGAGAGTCTTTGTTCTGTCCGCGGTGGGCGGAAAATCCTGCCGGCTCGATGGCTGAGTCGGTAACCTCCTCCGACATCCATGTCTCCGTAAGGCAGATGATGCAGTTGTCCTTAGTTTCCGGTGGAATTGAATACGAGCCTGTAGCTCGCATAGCTTATTGTCCAAAGACTGTACATTTGCCAGTAAAATGGTGGGTAGTGGGGTCGATTGGCTCGGCGTCTCAGCCTGACCAGCACGCCAGCTCGCTTCCCCTCCGTCGGCGACGTTTGCGTGAGATCGCGCCTAAAATGGACGGAGATAGTTCCGCTACTGTTCCTGGCGGGACGTCCGAGTAAGAGTTGAAAAACTCTGGTAGGCGGCGAGCAACTGCCGATCCAATCTCCAGAAGTGTGCATCTGTCGTACGTTAACTGGCTGCTAACGTTTTGTGCAAAAATAGTCGCAATAAAAAGAATAAATAACAAAAAACTACTACAAAATCCGGGAGCTCGCAACACAGCAGCCATCACGTACGGCGCCATATTCATGTTTTTATGTGTGTGTTTTCATGTGTGTGTGTTTATGCGTGTGTGTGTGTGTTTATGTGTGTGTTTATGTGTGTGTTTATGTGTGTGTGTTTATGTGTGTGTTTATGTGTGTGTGTTTATGTGTGTGTGTTTATGTGTGTGTGTTTATGTGCACGTGGCTCCCTCTGGCTTCATTAAACATTTCATTAACGTCAAACATCGTTTGCAGCGTCAGATTAAAATAGAGACACGCCCACGTGCACGTAGAGAGATTATTATTACTTTGTGTGTATTACTTTGTGTGTATTACTTTGTGTGTATTACTTTGTGTATATTACTTTGTGTGTATTCCTTGCGTGACTCACTGCTTAATTCCGTGCGGATTGCAGAGCGAGAGAGAAGAGTGGCAGATGGTTTGGGGTCAGAGGTTAAGAACGAGCAGAGAGAAGGACAGAAACAGAGGGAGGAGGAAGTGTGACCGACATGGCCGACTGAGACAGGAAGTGACGAGCGAGGGGAGACTTAGTGAAGCTGAAGGGACGTTTACGGCGAGTTAAAATAAATACGTAAATACAAACATAACACAAACACCAACGAAGGAGGACGCTTTAATCCAGAAAGATCAGAATATTCATAATTTAGATGAGGACGGCGGCTCCACTGTCACGGTTATGGACCTGTGGGCGGCGTGAACACACACACACACACACACACACACACGCCAGGGGTCCGCCAGAGAGACGGACCCCTGGACGCCTGGGTACCGGGGTCCGTCTGCTTAGCTTTATCTTTAAAAGCTTGGCTCATCCGCCGAGGACACAGAGCGGATCCTCGGGGCTCCGATCTAAAAACCTTCCATCTCCACGCAGAAGATATTTTGACGTGAACTTTGTATACGATGCAAAATCCTGGAATGGCGGGAAAAAAGAAGGTAAACTTCCCAATAAATGATTCACATGGAGAAGAAAGACATTTAAATAACTGCTAAAAAACAGACAGGATACAAAGTGCTGAAGTGGCAGGAACCCCGAATGAGGACGCTGGTGGCAATGTGTGTGTGTGTGTGTGTGTGTGAGAGAGAGAGAGAGAGAGGAAGGCTCGCTCTGTTGCTCCAGCTTTCATCTCTGAGGATCCGTGAAGCCGAAGACTTCCATCTCTAAAGTCTTAACACGCCGCATTTTTGCAGAGATCATATCTGGTTTAAAAAAAAATACTTCGAGAGCTAAAAAAAAAAAACGAGAAACAAAATGTAGACAGACTGAAACACGACCTACACACACACACACACGAGGTCCATCATCTACTGAGGAGACGAGGAGAGAGGATGAAGAGGATGAAGACGAAGCTTATTAGGGGAGTAAGTGAGCTTCCACAAAATGCTCAATGCGCTTTGAGAACGACTCGGACGCAACGCCGAGCAGGTGAAGGACGATCAACAGGGGGAGAGGAGGTGGAGGGGTGTGGGTGTCTGTGTGTGTGTGTGTGTGTGTCTGTGTGTGCGTGTGTGTGTGTGTGTGTGTAGGGGGGGGGGGGTCCAGATTCACAGAGTGAAGGGTAAGTTCTCAAAAGGTGCTGCAGTATAAATTCTTGTGACCTTTTCAGATCATTAACGTAGAAACAGAGAGCGACTTTAATGAACACACACAAACACCACATGCACACACACACAGACACACACACACCACATGCACACACACACCACATGCACACAGACACACAGACACACACACACACCACATGCACACACACAGACACACACACATGCACACAACATGTACACACACACACACACAGACACACACACCACATACACACACAGACACACACACAGACACACACACACACACACACACACACACACACACACACACACACACACACACACACACCACATGCACACACACACCACATGCACACAGACACACACACACACAGACACACACACACCACATGCACACACACACACACACACCACATGCACACAGACACACACACACACAGACACACACACACATACACACACACACACACACACACACAAGCGTCTCTGCGTGATTCCATTCTGAGCCAATCAAAAGACTGTAATATGGTTGTTGTGGTTCATAAACACGGTCACATGTGTAGTTTCCTCCTGACAGGTGAGTGACTTCCCCGCCTCACCTGTGACCTCTGACCCTCTGAGCGGCGCCGTGTGTCTCGTGTAGCCACCTCCGTGTTCACCGACGTCTTGAGACGCCGTGAGGGCTTCAGTCTTCCTCTCCCTGAGGAGTCTTCCTCAGTAAACACGGCATCCTGCAGCAGATCAACGACTTCAGAACGTCTCCGAGTCGGAACGAAACCCTCAGCAGCTGCATCCTAAATGTTCAACAGAGGCACTGAAGATGTTTTCAGATCATAATATACACATCCTGGGGTGCCAAGTAAACCTGTTATTGCATCTTTATAGTAATAAAGTAATAAGCAGACATTTGATTAAAATATAAAGCTGATTTAGCTTTGAGTCTATAAGCCACTCTGGACCCTGATGGGACATTATGGTGTCAATATGGCACCCGGCCTACATTACTGAGTTATTATAATACAAATACTGATCATATATATTTATATTAATAACATCTCACCTGCTTGTGACGCTCCACCGTGGACTCAGGGAGGGGATTATTAATATGAACTGTTCCTTCATGTCAGATGCTTTTCATTTAAAGCAACACACACCAGTTCCATTTGTTACCACCTTTAAGTGCTGCATGTCGTGTGCACCGCCTCCTCCACCCGCCTCCTCCACTCGTCTCCTTCACTCGTCTCCTCCACTCGTCTCCTCCACTCGCCTCCTCTACCCAGCTGACACATTGACGGCGGATTGAATATAGAAACGCGAGGAGGTATTTATAGTCGGCCGTCCACTAGACACCCTTTTTTTTTCTTCCTGCATCCATGTCACGAACACACCTGACAGACAGGCCCAGGTCTCTAAATATATAGATACATGCATATATATATATTTATATATATATATATATATTATATACATATATATATTTATATATATATATAATATACATATATTTATATATATATATATATATATATATAATATATATATATATATATATTTATGTATATATATATATATATATATATATATTATATATATATATATATAATATATATAATATCCATATATATATATTTATATATATATATATTTATAGATATATTTATATATATATTTATATATATATATATATGTATTGTGGCATCACAAGGAGCCAGGTAGTGGAGGGACGCTACATTCCCACTCAAGTACAGCGGCCACATGTCAAAATGGCCGCTCGGGCGGAAACTACAGCTCCCAGACTGCCTCACCACTCACACAGCTGCAGGTGCTTAGGACGTCTAATTGAGGCAGGGCTGGGAAGCTTAAGAGGAGACAGAGGGGAGAGCAGAAGGAGGGACATGGGCCTCCAGGACGAAGACAAGCCCAAGAGGACGACTTTGTTAAGCGGACTTTGCTAAAGATAAGTGTTTTTGTTTAAGGAACCTTTTTCTCCCCCGGGATGCTTTTTGTAGAGAAATTGACTTTTTTTAAATTAGTTTGAATGAATAAACCTTCCCGTTCATTTTAAACCTTGCAATTTTGCCTGTTTTTACTCCTCCCTTGCACTACCCCACCCTAGCCGGCAGTAGGGACAGCCTGTGATGTGACAATATATATATATATATATATACACATCACGCTGGCTGCAGACTCTGCAGCCGGCAGGATTCTGCTGAGCTCTCGTCTCTGGATGCTGAATATTTAGTTGTTCTTACCGATGTTGCACCAGATATCGTCTGTTTGCTGACAAAGGAACGATGACGAGTTAATTCAAACACAACGACATCATCACAGGAAGTAAAGACACTTCATGAAGCTTCACTTTGATCATATTTTAACCTCGTGGGCAACTTCATGTGTTTAAAATCTGGTCTTCATCCTCACGTCAAAAGTCATGTTCTACCATTACTGAGGAAGAAGAAGAGGGAGAATGAGAAGAAGGGGTGACCGATGAGTGATAGAAAAACTGTGTTTACAGCTGTATTCATGTTTTACACCAATCACACACACGAGCTACAGCATGTTCCCCTTACAGTCGCTGTGAACTCCCGGATGATATAGTGCACTTGACCTTGTGTGTGTGTATATGTGTGTGTTTTCCCAAATACAGCCCACAAGGGTGTGGTTAATATTGGATGAGTGGAAGGTTATGTCAACATCTGAGCTATTGATTTCGCCTCAGGATTGCTCTCTCTCTCTCAAAACACACACACACATGAGCCACACACTCCCAGCTGAGTAAAATGAGCAGTTGATGCGTTTATCAGACTGTAACTGTTCAACGTGATTAAAATCATCGTCGAATAAAGATTCATCCCTTCTTCCTTCACTCTGTAAACATGTGTGTTGACATGTTTGGTGGATGATAAAATGAATCGTGGAGTCGTTAAAGAGACGTGAACATAAAGTTCTTCTGTTGAGTCACACTTTGCTCACAGCGCCAAATTATTTAATATAAACGCTGAGAACAGAGAACGAGTTCTCCTGGAGGCCGACGGCCCGTCACACACACCAGCAGTGTATGTATGTATGTACTGTGTGTGTGTGTGTATATATATATATATACATATTTATACAGCCGGGATCGTCTCCGCTGGCATGTTTTTATTGTTCAGGACATTTGATCATCAGTCAGACGAGACATGAACCTTCTCCGTCTGGATTAGTTCATATTCATATTGTTCGGTTCTATTGGTCACTGTGAACATTCACTATCCTCTCATTTCACTGTGTGTGTGTGTGTGCGTGCGTGTGTCTGCATCCCGACCGTTACACTTAATGGTCGTGAGAGGAGAGGACGACGGGTATTTCATAACGGCTTCCCAGAGATCGGGGTCACGAGGTCAGCTGTGAAAAAACTATGCGAAAAAAGATTTGGGCACATTTCCGTGAAGAGAATTGGGTGCTTGTGTGGAACTGAATCTCTCACCCTGAAGGGTGGGATGGAAGCTGGTGGACACGATAGGACGTGTGATGGGAGGAGGGGGGGAGGGGGGGGAGGGGAGGCTGCAGGGTGTGAATGTTAATCGCCTCCTGGTTAAGACATCCACAGCGTCTCTCCATCTCCTCTTGCTCTTATATCCTCGGCTGGCTCCCTCGCTCTCTTTTTTTTCTTTCACCACCACCAACATCTCACCCTCATGCCTCCCCTCTCTCTCTCTCCTCACCGCATATCCCATGTCCTTATCTGTCTCTCCGTCCCACGGCTCCTTTAAACATTTTTTTTTCCATTTAACTCTGCATGGAAACAAAACACATCGGCGGAGATCGGAGAGGGAATGACGTCATCGTTGAGCCCCCCCCCTGCACTGTGTGTGTCTTCATTTGTGTGAGTGTGTGTTTGTTCGTGGCCATAAATGCACGTTTGTGGGTTATATGCATTTATGTACTACGTGTGATTGAGTGTGTATGTGTGTCTGTGTGTTCGCCCCGAGAGGAGGACTCTCCAATGCTGCAGGCGGTGAACAGAGTGTGTGTGCGTGTGTGTGTGTGTGTGTGTGCTTGCCACTGCAGTAAATGAGGGGGGAAAAGGGAGGAGGGGAAAAGGAGAAGTGCTGTAAAAGTTGCTGAGGCACACAAAAGAAAAGGAGAGACAGAAAGAGTCTCTTATCCTTAATTAGACTTCCTGCCTCCCAGAGAACTCTTGGACCCACTTTTCTCTCCCTCTTCTTTCCCTTTTCTCTCCCTTTTCTTTCTCTCCTTCTCTTAAAACACGTTTCTTCCTCCACGCCGCTCACACCGGCCTCGTGGTTGTAACGTCTTCCTCTAACACGTCTTCTGTTTCCCTCTGTCATCCTTTATGTCTCTAACACTGCTTTGTTGTTGTTGTCTTCCTTTTGGGCTCTGTGTACATCTTCTCTGTCTAAACCACCTGACCTGCAGGAGGCCTTTATAATAAACATACGTACGCCAGAAGATGACCACACGGGGCCTGAAAAAGTAGAACTTGTTTCCATAGAAACGCTCCCCTCTTTTTTTTTTACCCCCCAACATCTCATTATAGTGGATTATATTATAGATTATATTATTATTACAGTGCAGGAGGGTTGAGACGCCTTGTCGTGGTCGAGCTCGGGGGGGAATGTTCTAGAAAAGGATCATATGATCGTACGATGTTCTGTTAAACTTGATAAAAGTTACAAGAAAATCTATTGAGCCGTAGGTTGGATTTCAGCTCTACAGAACTGTTAAATCTTTAATTTTTTTAACTTCATGAGAAAAAAGTAATATTTACACTTTCTCTTGGAGTCGTAATTCAGTTTGGAGGAGTACGAGATTCCTCCTGGTACGCGGCAGTCGGGCTTTAAAAGTTGGTGTTTTTGGGAGGTCGCCCCGTGTGTGTCAGGGGTCACGGGCGCCGTGGCCCACGTGGAGGTTTGCAGAGCGCCGTTTAACCCTCGGCGGCGGCCGTCAACGCCAGATTGACGAGCTGAGCCTCCGTGTTTATCTGAGGAGAGATACGTGTTCAGGTCACCTCTGTGTCCACCTTGTGTGTGTGTGTCTGTGTGTGTGCGTCTGTGTGACAGGTGCAATCTCATCTAATCACAGATTTTGGATACCACTGTGGACTTGAGGTATCTATTAATCACCATGACAACCCAAGGGAGACAAAGGTTGTGTATGGTGGGATGAGGAGAGAGAGAGAGAGACATGCTCTTTGTTTGTCTCTCTTTTTTTGTTTCTCTCTTTGGTTGCCAAGGTCAAAGGTCAACCACATGAGTTCTCGTCCTATGAATGAATCCCTGGTCTTAAAGGGGCAGGTCGCCCGGCCGCTGCCTCGTTCATGTTTTCTAGTCATCAAAAGCTTTTAGAGTAATTCATCCCCCGGTCGAGTGTGAAGAACAAGCAGATAAACAACAACAGGCCGACGAGTCATAACAAGTCAAGTTTAATAAAGCCTCCGGAGTTAAAGGCCTTGGTCAAAGTCTCGTATTTCAGAAGCAGCAATTGAACTCTTCTCTACAATGACATGTATCAGCGTGAACCACTCCCCCCGTGTCCGAGTGGAGTGCTTTCATTAGCTCCCTCCTCCCAGCGTGCACCATGTGTCACTCCGCTGTGGACGAGAGTCGGCTGCCAGGGAACGGCTCAAGGGAACTATTTTCAGACCGTTATGCAGAATAAGCACAACTGCCGACGGCCACGGGGAACGGACTTCATTTAAAAAAGAAAAAAATGTCATTCGCCTCGATTCTATACCTCAGACATGCAGGAAGGTTGGAGAGGAAGGCACACACACACACACACACACACACACAGCGATGCTGAGCTCAGGCGTTGTGGAGGCAAATTGGCAGGAATAAAGTTCATGGGATAAAAGTTCAAAAATAATAAACGGTTCAAAAATAACAATAAAAAACGTTTGAATTGTCTAAACTTTATTCTCAAGGAATAATTTCATTACCACACACACATTACACAAATGTGACATGATTAGTACTTTACGCCCGTAACGAGTGAAGCTTTAAACAAAGACGTCTCTACTCGATGTTTATATCAATGTGTTGTAACCAGTTTAAACAAAGACTCCCGAACAGGTTTTACCCATTATGTTTGTATTATTTAAAATCCAAAATCCCATTGTTCCCAAATTCATTGGTCCTAATCACATTAGTCACAAGTACCATTGTTCCCAAATTCTATTAGTTCCCAAGTCCCATTGGTTCCCAATTCCTGTTGGTCACAGTCCCATTTGTCCCAAGTCCCATTGGTCCCAAGTCCCGTTGGAGCAAGGCTCTCCTCTTCTGAAGACGACCTCCGTCAGCGGCCACTCACCTCGTGGCGCTCTGGGCCGATCCACTGTCTGCAACACCTGACGAATCTAATCCGATGACATCTGGTGTGTTCCTGGACCGATGGAGTGAGCGGCCGCGTGAAGCGCCAGACCCCCCCACTGTGCCGGCTCCCCGACACACCAGTATGGGCTCTCAGGTGTAGTGACCTTCTTCTGAAACCCGTCCTTCTTCACTGTGTTGTGTTCCATCTTCCCTCCGCCTGACTCGTCCCCCCCGTGTTCTCTCTCTCCCAGCTGGCAGCGCTGACTTTCTTTCCATTAAACAAACCAGAACGGGCACTCGGTAGAGCGCATACCTTCGCATATCACAAGATTGGGCATTGACGTATGAAGATTTTGGCATTAGTTGCATGCCAATTGGATAAAAATTGACCTCGCTATGGTAAAAAGAAGATTTTGACCTTTTCATTACCTTGACCTTGACCTTTTACCCGATCAATCCCAAAATCTAAGCAAATGGTCCCCGGATAATAACCAATCATCCCACCAAATTGCATGCGATTCGGTTTAATACTTTTTGAGTTATGCGAGTAACACGCATACAAATATATAAATAAATAAATACACGGCGATCAAAACATAACCTTCCGCATTTTCAATGCGAAGGTAATAAAGCTGCTTACAGATGAGACGTCTGAGCACGGACAAGGGAAGTCCACCCCGTGACTCCGCAGCATCCATCTTTATGTGCCATTATATCACTTTGTACGAGGTAATTTAGGGTGAGGGCGCCTTGGGCCGACTCATCCTTCTCCTTCATCACTCTCTCTCACATACATACATACATACATATATATATATATATATATGGTCAAATCCCCTCTCGGTGTTAAGACAGTGACGTTCTGCTGACAGCCCCGGGATGATGAATCACAGATGTAAACTAATGCCCCCGGGCGGCTTCACCACCAGTCGGGGTCCATGAAACACGGCTCTGGAGTTTATGATGTCAATCCTCGGAGGATTACTTTATAACTCGCCTTTAACGCTATTTCTCAGCTATTTCAGACGCGTCGCTGCAGGTTGAGAACAGGTGCAATAAATAATGTTACTTATCGCCCCGTTCAAGTTGGCCTGGGAACCTTCATTTGATGAATTACACTTTTTTCTTTTACCGTGCAATGATGTGCTGTGAGCTGTCTTACCGCAGCGCCGTCCATCCTTTATCTTCTCACGCCTTGTTTCCCTCAGACTGACACAAAGATGGCGGAGAATCCAGCGTTCTTCTCTTATTTTAACTTTTCTCAACTCAAACACTGCAGTTTTAAATATGTACGTGTTCTCCAGGCGTATCACATCACAGAGATGATCTCAGTGAGTCTGTTAAGGATGAATTTAGATGCATATTAACTTCACTGTCTAGACGCGTGTAGCGTGCCGTTGACATCGGGCCAGCTGGTGAGTGCAGGAGCATTAAAGTTCATTTAGATGCTCATGAACTTTTACTGTGTCGACGGAAGCAAAGCGTCGGCCTGGAGCGGCTTTCAAGATTCATTTCATTTGGCTTCATTGGCGTGAATGTTGCAGAAACAGGACTGCCGAAGCATCGAGACACAGAGAAACATAGAAACACAATTCATATGCAACAATAAAACAGAACCAACCAAACTGAAAGAGGGTGTGTGTAGGTGTGTGTGTGTGCACAAGTGTTTGTTTGTGTGCGTGTGTGCTTGTTTGTGCGTGTGTGTTTGTGCGTGCATGTTTGTATGTGTGTGTGTGTGTTTGTGCGTGTGTTTGTGTGTGTTTGTGTGCGTGTGTTTGTGTGAGTGTGTGTTTGTGTGTGTGTGTTTGTGCACAAGTGCTTGTTTGTGTGTGTTTGTGCACAAGTGTTTGTGTGCTTGTTTGTGTGTGTTTGTGTTTGTGCGTGTGTGTGCGTGCATGTTTGTATGTGTGTGTGTGTTTGTGCGTGTTTGTGTTTGTGCGTGTGTTTGTGTGTGTGTTTGTGCGTGCTTGTTTGTGTTTGTGCGTGTGTGTTTGTGCGCGTGTGTTTGTTTGTGTGTTTGTGTGTGTGTGCGTGTTTGTTTGTGTTTGTGCGTGTGTGTTTGTATGTTTGTGTGCGTGTGTGTTTGTGGGCGTGTGTTTGTGTGAGTGCGTGTTTGTGCGTGTGTGTTTGTGCACATGTGTTTGTGTGCGTGTTTGTCTGTGTGCGTGTTTGTGTGTGTTTGTGCACATGTGTTTGTGTGTGTGTTTGTGCATGTGTGTTTGTGTGTGTGTGTGTGTTTGTTCATGTGTGCTTGTTTGTGTGTTTGTGCTTGTTTGTGTGTGTTTGTGTGTTTGTGTTTGTGCGTGTGTGTGTGCCTGTGTGTTTGTGTGAGTGAGTGTTTGTGCGTGTGTTTGTGCGTGTGTGTGTCTTTGTGCACGTGTGTTTGTTTGTGTGTTTATGTGAGTGCGTGTTTGTGCGTGTGTGTTTGCATGTGTGTTTGTGCGTGTTTGTGCGTGTGTGTGTGTTTGTGCACGTGTGTTTGTTTGTGAGTTTGTGTGCGTGTGTGCGTGTTTGTCTGTGTGTGTGTTTGTTCATGTGTGCTTGTTTGTTTGTGTGTGTGTGCGTGTTTGTGTGTGTTTGTGCATGTGTGTGTGTGTGTGCGTGTTTGTGTGTGTTTGTGCATGTGTGTTGGTGTGTGTGTGTGTGTGTGTGTGTGTGTCAGTCATTCACTGTCATAATATACTCTCTGTCTCTAGATCATTCGTCACATACAAATGTAGACTTTACATTTCGGAGTTCCAGTTAAAGGGCTTCTACTTTTTGATATATTTGTCTTTTTTTTATATGTCTTGTTAAAACAAATTGAACCCTTCAAAACGGGCTTCATCGAGCTTTATCGTGGGTCCTCTCATGTTGAGCTGCAGCTTCACACGGAGAGGCGTTTTATGTGATGTGATGAAACGACGTCCTCGCATAACATGTTCAACCAAAACGGAAAAAATGGTTAGACACAGAATAATAAATAGTAATACATCAGTAATACATCTTAGAATCTGTTCATGGCAAAACTAATAATATCCTCAATCAGTAGCTTCTAAATATGTCCCTTCACCCTGAAGCTAATTTGTGTTTTCTGTCACGACTTGAATGAATGATTCACGACCCCTCCATCAATATTTATTGATCATCAAGAGCCTGAGATGATAAAAGTTTAATCCCCCAATCAGAAGCTGTTCCGGGTCCTATCTTCCCTTTGTTAGAGAAGGGAATGGACCGGCCCTTTACTGGAGCGCTCATAAAACACGGGTTCTTATTAAAAAGACAAATGTCTTGCCCCAAAATAATGAATTTGTCTGACCTGCTTATTCCACAGACTGCAGGTCCGTCGTAACGCCGCTCCCACGCGCTCGTCATCTAAATGAGAAAGTCATCCTCTCGTTCTGGGATCCGAGCCGTGAAAACATCTTTACAAATTAGAGGAATTAGTAGGCGGAGCTTCTGTGCTAAAGTGAGCCGCACCGGCTGCGTTGCATTTGCTCGTTTATCAAGAGGAAATCAACGCAGCACGTGTGTAGCTGCACTCAACGATGCATTTACCGCTTTGCATTTCAATTGACGGGTAAAAAAAACTCCCACGTTCTCCGCGTGATTGGCCGAGCACGCGGTGGTAATGTGCATCACGCTCAAGCTCCGCCCCCAAGGGAGCGTGGCTCTTTACACATGAACACGGGCGCTCCATCTCGCCACCTACAGTCGCATTTTGGATCACATTTGCATTCGCCCTTGAGGCTGCCTCCTCGCCCTGTTAAGACTCTGCTCGCCATTAAAAGCGTTATTGCGTTAACGAAATCTCCCTCTCCTCTCTTCATCCCACAGTTCCCCTCCTCCTCCTCCTTTTTTTAAAAATAAGTGTTTCTGCTAATAACTGTTCTGCATGTACTTTGTCTTTTTGCCCCCGGGGAGCAACCGCTCGGTATCGGACACATCGGTGTGTGTGTGTGTAAGTGTGTGTGTGTGTGTGTTGGCCTCATTGCGTACATATTTTGTACATGTGCACATTTAGTGCTCCCCTCTTTAATCACATGCGTGTGCGGTCGCGCTGCGTGTCGGGGGTCGTTTAGTCAACTCCCACTCTCACTTATTGCTCCGCAGGGTTAGAAGAGTCTGACTGACGGAGGCAGTAATAACGAGGCCGGGCGGAGGAGGTGATCGTAAATGGCCGACCCCTGTGTCTCTGAGTGTTGGGGCGAGATTGTTATCCGTCCTCTTCCTCCTCCTCCTCTTCACTCTTTCATTCCTTCAGAACAGCCAAGGCAGCACTTTGAGAATGAGGCCAGGCATCAACAAACAAGACCCCTCTAGACATCTATCCATCCATGCATCTATCTATCATCTATCTATCCATCTATCTATCTTTCTTTCTATCATCTATTCAAGATTCAAGATTCAAGATGTTTTATTTGTCACATACACACACAGGGTGTGCAGTGAAATGAAAGTGGCAATGCTCAGCAGGAATGTGCAAGGGCAACAAGTACACACTATTTACAATAAAAAACAACACAATATTTACAGTACAATATTTACAGTAAGTGTGTGTGTGTGTGTGTGTGTGTGCCTAAGAGGGGCAGTTGTGTGGGTCTATGTGGGGGTCCTGGTGAGGTCGGAGTTCACAATCCTGATGGCCTGAGGAAAGAAACTCCGTCTCAGTCTCTCTGTTCTTGCAGCGTGACTACGGAGGCGCCTGCCTGACCGCAGCAGCTGAAACAGTCTGTTGTTGGGGTGGTGAGGATCCTTCATGATCCTGCCGGCTCTGGTTCTGCACCTCCTGGTGTACAAGTCCTGCAGGGTGGGGAGTGTAGTTCCAATAGTGCGCTCAGCCGGACGCACTACTCTCTGCAGAGCCTTCCTGTCCTGAGCGGAGCAGTTGCCAAACCAGGCTGTGATGCTTCCTGTCAGGACGCTCTCTACAGCTCCAGAGTAGAAGGACTGAAGGATCCTCTGGGAAACTTTAAATTTCCTCAGCTGCCTGAGGTGGTAGAGGCGCTGCCTTGCCTTTCTCACCAGAGTGTCTGTGTTTGTTGACCATGTCAGATCCTCGGTGATGTGGACTCCCAGGTATTTATACCGCTCACCCTCTCCACAGTAGTCCCGTTAATCCCCAGTGGTGAGTACGTCCTCTGTTGTTGTACCCTCCTAAAGTCCACAATCAGCTCCTTAGTTTTGGTGACATTCATGAGGAGGCTGTTGTCCTGGCACCAGAGTGACAGATCAGCAACTTCCTCCAGGTAGGCCTTCTCGTCGTTGTCGGAGATCAGGCCCACCACCACTGTGTCATCCGCAAACTTGATGATGGTGTTGGAGCTGAACCTGGCCACACAGTCATGTGTGTACAGGGAGTACAGTAGGGGCTGAGGACGCAACCCTGGGGGATCCTGTGTTCAGGGTGAGGGTTTGGAGGTGTGTCTGCCCACCTGACCACCTGTGGCCTGGCGGTCAGGAAGTCCAGGATCCAAGCACACAGGGGTGTTCAGTCCCAGCTCAATCAGCTTGCCGGCCAGTCTGGAGGGACTATGGTGTTGAAAGCTGAACTATAATCAATGAACAGCAGTCTCACATAGCCCCCTCTGGCTGTCCAGATGAGAGAGTGTGGTGTGCAGTACCTGGGAGACAGCATCATCCGTGGATCTGTTTGGGCGATAAGCAAACTGCAGCGGGTCCATGGAGGAAGGGAGGAAGGCGCAGATGTAGTCCTTTATCAGCCTCTCAAAGCATTTCATGACCACCGAGGTGAGGGCCACCGGTCGGTAGTCATTCATACATGCTGGAGAAGCATTCTTGGGCACAGGGACAATAGTGGATCTCTTGAAGCAGGCGGGGACCACGGACTCAGCCAGGGAGAGGTTGAATATTGTGGTGAACACTGGAGCTAGCTGGTTAGCACAGGTCTTCAGTACTCGCCCACATATGCCATCTGGACCTGCAGCTTTCCTGGTGTTCACCCTCAACAGAGCCCTCCTCACACTGTGCTCGGTCACAGAGAGTGTGTGTTCATCCCCAGCGGTAGAACTCACCTCGGCTACGCTAACGGTGTTGTTGCTAGCCTCAAACCGTGCATAAAATGAGTTCAGGTCGTCCGCTAGGGATGCGTCGGCACTCACCATTGCGCGGGGTCTGCTCTGGTAGTCTGTGATAGTCCGTAGCCCCTGCCATAGGCGCCTGGTGTCGCGCTGCTCCATCTGTGATTCCACTCTGTCTCGGTACCTCCTCTTGGCTTCCTTCACCGCCCTCCTCAGTCCATAGACCGCTGCCTTGTACTCGTCCATGTTGCCGGATACAAGACCGGAGTTATAGGCAGCAATGCGGCGTTCACAGCTTCACGGATGGATCTATCAACCCACGGCTTTTGGTTAGGAAAGACCCTAACTTTTACCGTGGGGACGATGGTGTCCGCTAGCGTTGCTATGAGGCTCATTGCTACGTCCGCAAACTCGCTGACGTCACTGGAACTGGATTGGATCATGTCCCAGTCGACGACACGCAGAGCGTCCTGTAGCTCAGCCTCTGATTGGTCAGACTACCGCTTTACGTCACTCGTCACTACCGCTTCCCGTGCTATCCTTTGTTGGTACTCCGGTAGCAGGAAAATGGCGGCATGGTCCGATTTGCCGAACGGAGGGAGAGAGACAGCCTTGTAGCCTCTCTTGAATGGCGTATAGCAGTGGTCCAACGTTCTTTCCCCTCTGGTAGCACACGTAATGTGCTATCTATCTATCATCCATCTATCTATTCATCTTTCTATCATCCATCTATCTATCTATCCATCGATCTATCTATCATCCATCTATCTATCTATCCATCTTTCTATCTATCATCTATCTATCATCCATCTATCTATCTATCCATCTTTCTATCTATCTATCTATCTATCATCCATCTATCTATCTATCTATCATCCATCTATCTATCCATCCATCTCTCCATCTCTACCAGAAGAAGAGGCAGAGCACGACGCCATGACGGCTCCTGGTTCTCTCACCTGCTTCCACGTCAAGAAAGATATCGTCTTCTTGTCTAGTTTTACCAGATGGAAAGACACACACACACACATGTACACACACACACACACACACACACACACACACACACACACACACACACACACACGGGGTTTCTGCACCAGTGAGTGGTTTCAGTGAGCAGAGACATGATGTGTGTAACGTGTTTGTTCTGTAAAGCAGAAATAAACCTGGGACAGTGTGTGAATGTGTGTGTTTCTATCCCAGAGAGAGAGAGAGGGAGAGAGAGAGAGGGGGAGAGAGAGGGAGAGTTTTCAAGCTGAAAATGGAACACCGGCCCGCTCCTTTTTTCTGTCCTCTGGTATCCAGACCTCCATAAAGTCTCTCTGCCTTCTGTGTTTGTGTGTTTACTGTATTCAGAGAGAGAGAGAGGGAGAGAGAGAGAGAGAGTTGTCTATTAACTCGTCCCCTCAAAGGAGAGCAGACAGGCGTTTTAAATGACTCCTCTTCTCTTCTTTAAGCCCTCCTCTAATTGCCTGTTTCCTCCACTCTTCTCTCACGTCATGAATGGTTTTCATTCTGTCTTTTTACTGCGTGTCTTCTTCTTCTTCTTCTTCTTTTTGCAAGTAAAATAACATTTAAACGGATTTAAAGTGTTTCACATCTTTAATTGCCTCTAAGCTATAATAAGCATTATATATATTTTGTTATCCATCTCCCTCCCCTGAATTATCCTGTAAAATGTATTTCTATCAAAAGACGTCTTTTCTTCCTTCCTTCCTTCCATCCTTCATTTATCTTTGACAACTAATCATAAACTCATCAATTAAGTCTAACGCCTTTCTTTCTTTCTTTCTTTCTTTCTTTCTTTGACACGTATGGTTTGATTTCGAGCTGGTTTTCTTCTGGTGCATTAAACCATAACATCTCTTTTTGAACTCGTCCTCCCTGATGACATCATCTCTATTCCTTCCTTTCTTTCTGAAGCTGCGAGGCCGAGGAGCAGCGGCGCTCTGGGACAGTTTGAGACGTCTGCGTTCCTAAAGCAGCTTCCCCTCTGCTGCCTGAGTCGTGCCACCAGGTTCCTCTCCCACCTCGGTTCTTCCTCTCGTTGACGAGGCGTGAGCGCGCTCGTGTTCTCAGTGGCTGCACACGTGTCCCGTTTTACACGGACCCATTACACGCCAACGTCACGCCATGAGGAGCGCTGGACCGGGATGTAACCACGGTTACCACGCCGGCTTCACCCCGCCGGATTCATCTTCTGGATTCATCCCGTTGGATTCATCCCTTCCTTCCTTCCTTCCTTCCTTGCTCTCTGACAACTAATCATAAACTCATCAATTAAGTCAGACAATTTCCTTCCTTCCTTCCTTCCTTCCTTCCTTCCTCCCTCCCTTGCTCTCTGACAACGAATCATAAACTCATCAATTAAGTCAGACAATTTCATTCCTTCCTTCCTTCCTGCCTTCCTTCCTCCCTTGCTCTTCGACAACTATAGTCATAAACTTCGTTCCTTTGTTCCTTCCTTCCTTCATTCCTTCCCTTCATCCTCCCTTCCTTCATTCATTCCTTCCTCCCTTGCTCTCCGACAACTAATCATAAACTTCGTTCCTTCATTTGTTCCTTCCTTCTTCTTTGCTTCTTCCTTCCTTCCTTCCTTCCTTCCTTCCTTCCACTGTCAGTAATGTCACCTTCTTGAAGCATTTGAGGTACACCTGCTTGTCTTAAGTAGAACACATGAATAAAAGGTTTTTAATGCACCGTTAGTAAAACAAAGCAACAATTACAAAATCTCATTATTGATTTGAAGTGAAACTATGAGAATGTTGAAGATGAAATAGACTCCATCTTTATTTTATCATTTCAAAGTGAATGAAAGTGGAACGAGACGCTTGAGATCGGCTGGAGGTGAAAATAAACGACGTCGTGAGTTTGTCAGAATATTTCACCCTCGAACCTTTTGAGGCCGACAGAATCCCCCAAAACCAGAACAGCTGCACCGCTCCTCTGATTTCCCCTGGAGGCAGCAATCTGCTCCTCTTCATCAGGCTCCTCTTCATCAGGCAGCAGGGTGGACGTTTTTTCTCAGCCCGATGTTTTCTTGTGTGTGTTCAAGTCGGTTTCCCCCGTGAGAGCCAACATCTGCTCCTGCTGAAGTGCCCGTGGTATTACTCTGTCTTCAGGAGCTCTCTGAGGCTCCGTGACCCCCGCGGTTGACCTTTGACCTGTCACAGAGTGATGGAGGACATGCCTCCGTTACCCAGAGGCCGGGCTGCTTGCCTCGGCCAATCAGACGCAGCTCTGCAGGACCTCGTGCCGCTGTCTGAGCTCCTGAATCCCCCAGAATGCCTTTCACCAAAG
Organism: Pseudoliparis swirei; assembly: GCF_029220125.1. NCBI lineage: Eukaryota > Metazoa > Chordata > Actinopteri > Perciformes > Liparidae > Pseudoliparis > Pseudoliparis swirei. The sequence continues at coordinate 4,311,439 of NC_079410.1, read as the reverse complement.
CTCCATCGCTGCTGGTTGAGCTCAAACTGAATGTAAGATGTGTTTATATCAAAAGACTTTCATTTTCACTTGTGCCCTATTTTATTTTTAAACAATGTATTACATTTGTTTTAACTCATCAATTATGTCAGATGCTTTCCTTCCTTCCTTTCTTCTTTCCTTCCTTCTTTCCTTTCTTCCTTCCTTCTTTCCTTCATTCCTTCCTTATACTTTCCTTCCTTATTTCCTTTCTTCCTTCCTTCTTTCCTTGCTTCCTTCCTTTCTTTAATCTCCGACAACTATTTATAAACTCATCAATTAAGTCTAACGATTTCCTTCCTTCCTTCCTTCTTCCTTCCTTGTTTCCTTCCTTCCTTCCTTTATTCTCCGACAACTAATCATAAACTCATCAATTAAGTCCAACGCTTTCCTTTCTTTCTTTCTTTCTTTCTTCTTTCCTTTCTTTCCTTCTTCCTTTTTTCCTTTCTTCCTTTCTTTCCTTCTTTCTTTCTTTCTTTGGCAACATACGGTTTGATTTCATGCTAGTTTGCCTCTGGTGCGATAAACAATATCCATCCTTTATAAAACGCGTCCACCGAAGCCGATCCCCGCCGAGCCCTCGGTGACGTCTCCATGGATACCGGGACACGTGTGACTTCCTGTTTCTGCAGGTTCTGCAGAGACGAGTCGCCCTCGCGGTCCAGCGGCTTCCCGCCCGGGGCTTCTGGAGCTGCACGGAGCAGAGAGCACCGACAAGACGCAGCCTTTTTGAAACTTAAAAAAAACAAACGTGAACTGTCAACTGGCAGGCGGGGGGGGGGGGAGGGAGGAGGGGGAGGAGGAGGAGGAGGAGGTTACAGTACTGCCTTCTGAGCAGTAGATGGCAGTTTGTGTCACTGTCGGTTGGAAGAGGAGGGATGGGGAAGAGGGCTGAGTCAGGTCGCTTTTGCCCTATCTTTTTTTTTAAACAATGTATATAATTTTTTTTAAACTCATTAATTAAGTCAGATGCTTTCCTTCATTCTTTCCTTCATTCCTTCCTTCCTTCTTACTTCCTTTCCTTCCTTCTTTCCTTGCTTCCTTCCTTTCTTTAATCTCCGACAACTAATCGTAAACTAATTTTTGTCTCTTCGTCCTAATTTCTTTCCGGCGGCTCCGGGAGGAAAAGGGCCGTCCTTAAACTCGAGCCCCGCCTCCAGAGGTGGAGGTGACCACAATGAAGCGTAAAGGAGAATGTCAGACACGTGTAAACGCTGCTTGGTGCTGGTTGCTATGGAAACTTTCTGGATGTCTGAAGAGACGTTTGAAGGCTGCAGTTTGGCATCGCCGCCGCCATCTTGTTTTTTTCTGGCAACTGGAAGACGACTGCGTGGCAGCGACCTGTCAATCACAGGTTAGCCCCGCCCCCATGTGTACTTTACTCAGAATGGGAGCGTAGACGAGGACCATCGTGATTTAGATCACACAATGTTCAATTAAACAAATTATAAATCACATTTTAGCCATAGAATATTACAAGTTAAACTCTCTCATGGTGGGAAACACGCACCAACCTGCACTACAGTGTGTGTGTGTGTGTGTGTGTGTGTGTGTGTTTTATCCGTTCTTTATAGCCTAGTTTTCACCATCTAGGCCACATCATGTAGAGCTTCACCCATAACCTCCGTCTGCTGCAGTGTGTGTGTGTGTGTGTGTGTGTGTGTGAGTTCACGGTGACCAACTATTTATACTCACCGTCCTGTCTCCCCAAAAAAGACACCATACTGTCTGCCTCCCTCTTCCCTCCTTCTTCCCTCCTTCCTCCCTCCCTCTTCCCTCATTCCTCCCTCCCTCTTCCCTCCATCACTCGTTTTGTGAGGTGGACATCGGAGGCGACGGAGAAAACAACTGAACATCAAATTAAACGTGACCCCTCCGACCCGTTACCACGGCGACGGATCCTCTTTCCGATGAACGTTCAGCTCAGACGGTTATCTCATCCTCCATCTCTCTCTTCTTCTCATCCATCCTTCCTTCCTCCCTTCCATCCTTCCTTTCTTCCTTCATTCCTTCCTTCCTTTCTATCTGTCTTTCTTCCTTCCTTCCTTTATTGTTTTCTTCCTTCCTTTCTTTTCTTTCTTTCTATGTATTTCTTCCTTCCTTTATTGTCTTCTTCCTTCCTTTCTTTTCTTTCTTTCTTTCTGTCTTTCTTTCTTCCTCCCTTGCTCTCCAACAACTAATCATACACTTATCAATGAAGTCAGACACTTTCCTTCCTTCCTCCCGATCATCCTTTCTTCCATCCTTCCATCCTACCTTCCTTACTTTATCTCCGACAACTAATCATAAACTCATCAATTAAGTCAGACGCTTTCCTCCCTTCCATCCTTCCTTTCTCCCTTCCATCCTTCCTTTCTCCCTTCCTTCCTTTCTTCCTTCCTTTATCTCTGGAAACTAATCATAAACTCATCAATTACGTAAGTCAGACGCTTGCCTTCCTTCCTTCCTCCCTTGCGTCTCTCTCAGTTTCTCCTCTTTCTCTTTGTCTCTGTCTTATTTCATACTCCATCCCTCTCTTCTCTCTGCATCTCTTTCTCTCTCTCCGTTAACGATCTAAACCCTTCTCGCTTCCTTAGCTTTCCGATGTGAGCTGTTTCCCTCGAGTATTCAAACGCACCAATCGGTGCTCCAGAGGGCTCGGGGCTGATCTGCTATTGGCTGAATACCGCTTACCCATGTTGAGCCACTCTGTGTATTAGAACGTGGCCGTGAGCGCCGCTGCGTGTGTGTTGTTGTGTTCCTGAAACTGTGTGTGTGTTGTTGTTTACTCACAGACCTCTGAAGTCGTCTTGTAGCTGAAGCTGTTTCCCTCACAGCGCTCTGCGCTCTGAAAGCGATGCGTTCACTGGGTTTAGGCAAACGGGAGTTGCGGGCGCTTCCCCCGAGTGCAGCTTTTCACAAGAAATCTGCATAACGCGTTTCTCTCGGGGAACAATCCGGAAGAGTCCGTGAGTGGAAAAAGAAGTGGAAGATTCTGGGGAACTTGAAATGAAAACATGTATTTAGTTGTGTTCCCTCTGTTGGTGCGTGGGCCTTTAAAAACTCACTTTGCATTAAGATCCATCGAGTAAATAAGAAGTGGACTCAGATCACTGCTGCTTGATCCTATTGGCTGCCTTGGGCCTCCTGCTTGATCCTATTGGCTGCCTTGGGCCTCCTGCTTGATCCCATTGGCTGCCTTGGGCCTCCTGCTTGATCCTATTGGCTGCCTTGGGCCTCCTGCTTGATCCCATTGGCTGGCTTGGGCCTCTTGCTTGATCCTATTGGCTGCCTTGGGCCTCCTGCTTGATCCCATTGGCTGCCTTGGGCCTCCTGCTTGATCCTATTGGCTGCCTTGGGCCTCCTGCTTGATCCTATTGGCTGCCTTGGGCCTCCTGCTTGATCCTATTGGCTGCCTTGGGCCTCCTGCTTGATCCTATTGGCTGCCTTGGGCCTCCTGCTTGATCCTATTGGCTGCCTTGGGCCTCCTGCTTGATCCTATTGGCTGCCTTGGGCCTCCTGCTTGATCCTATTGGCTGCCTTGGGCCTCCTGCTTGATCCTATTGGCTGCCTTAAGCCTCCTGCTTGATCCTATTGGCTGCCTTGGGCCTCCTGCTTGATCCTATTGGCTGCCTTGGGCCTCTTGCTTGATCCTATTGGCTTCCTTAGGCCTCCTGCTTGATCCTATTGGCTGCCTGTTTTGTGTGTGTAACCAGAAGGACACGAGAGGGTGCAGCGACAATTTACATTAATGAACTGACCTTTGACCTTATATTTAGCGCCTAGATGTGACTAGCATAAAGCTAATAAAGAGGAAGGGAACGTGCGTCGTAACACAGATTAATGGGCGATAAAATAGACCCCGAGTAAAACGATCGGCTTTGATTTAATTAAACGCCCGTCGGGTCACACACACACACACACACACACACACACACACACACACACACACACACACATACATGTTCGTGAGCCTTCTCAATAGTGTCAACCGTTGGTCAACGTTTTCCTAATTAGAGAGAAAGACGGAAAGTCTTCCTCTCTCCCTTCTCTCCATCCTCACTTCTCTCTATCCTCACTTCTCTCCCTCCTCCCTTCTCTCTATCCTCACTTCTCTCCCTCCTCCCTTCTCTCCTCCTCACTTCTCTCCCTCCTCCCTTCTCTCTCTCCTCCCTTCTCTCTATCCTCCCTTCTCTCCATCCTCACTTCTCTCCCTCCTCCCTTCTCTCCTCCTCCCTTCTCTCCCTCCTCCCTTCTCTCCCTCCTCCCTTCTCTCTATCCTCCCTTCTCTCCATCCTCACTTCTCTCCATCCTCACTTCTCTCCCTCCTCCCTTCTCTCTATCCTCACTTCTCTCCCTCCTCCCTTCTCTCCTCCTCCCTTCTCTCCCTCCTCCCTTCTCTCCCTCCTCCCTTCTCTCTATCCTCCCTTCTCTCCATCCTCACTTCTCTCCCTCCTCACTTCTCTCCCTCCTCCCTTCTCTCCCTCCTCACTTCTCTCTATCCTCACTTCTCTCCCTCCTCCCTTCTCTCTATCCTCACTTCTCTCCCTCCTCCCTTCTCTCCTCCTCCCTTCTCTCTATCCTCCCTTCTCTCCATCCTCCCTTCTCTCCATCCTCACTTCTCTCCATCCTCCCTTCTCTCCATCCTCACTTCTCTCCATCCTCACTTCTCTCCCTCCTCCCTTCTCTCTCATCCTCCCTTCTCTCTCATCCTCCCTTCTCTCCCTTCTCTCTCATCCTCCCTTCTCTCTCTTCTCTCTCATCCTCCCTTCTCTCTCATCCTCCCTTCTCTCTCTTCTCTCTCTCTCATCCTCCCTTCTCTCTCATCCTCCCTTCTCTCTCATCCTCCCTTCTCTCCCTCCTCCCTTCGCTCTATCCTCACTTCTCTCCCTCCTCCCTTCTCTCCTCCTCCCTTCTCTCCTCCTCCCTTCTCTCCTCCTCCCTTCTCTCTATCCTCACTTCTCTCCCTCCTCCCTTCTCTCTATCCTCACTTCTCTCCCTCCTCCCTTCTCTCCTCCTCCCTTCTCTCCCTCCTCCCTTCTCTCCCTCCTCCCTTCTCTCTATCCTCCCTTCTCTCCATCCTCACTTCTCTCCCTCCTCCCTTCTCTCCCTCCTCACTTCTCTCTATCCTCACTTCTCTCCCTCCTCACTTCCCTCTATCCTCACTTCTCTCCCTCCTCCCTTCTCTCCTCCTCCCTTCTCTCCATCCTCCCTTCTCTCCATCCTCACTTCTCTCCATCCTCCCTTCTCTCCATCCTCACTTCTCTCCATCCTCACTTCTCTCCCTCCTCCCTTCTCTCCATCCTCCCTTCTCTCTATCCTCACTTCTCTCCCTCCTCCCTTCTCTCTATCCTCACTTCTCTCCCTCCTCCCTTCTCTCCCTCCTCCCTTCTCTCTATCCTCACTTCTCTCTTCTCTCCCTTCTCTCCCTCCTCCCTTCTCTCTATCCTCACTTCTCTCCCTCCTCCCTTCTCTCCCTCCTCCCTTCGCTCTATCCTCACTTCTCTCCCTCCTCCCTTCTCTCCTCCTCCCTTCTCTCCTCCTCCCTTCTCTCTATCCTCACTTCTCTCCATCCTCCCTTCTCTCTATCCTCACTTCTCTCCCTCCTCCCTTCTCTCTATCCTCACTTCTCTCCCTCCTCCCTTCTCTCTATCCTCACTTCTCTCCTCTCTCCCTCCTCCCTTCTCTCCTCCTCCCTTCTCTCCCTCCTCCCTTCTCTCTATCCTCACT
>NC_079410.1:4275712-4300712 GCF_029220125.1 Pseudoliparis swirei | reverse complement strand
GTGTGTGAGGATGCAATTGTTTTAACCCGCATGTCTATCTACAATAACACTGTTCTGCTTCTGTGTTTGTGTGTGTGTGTGTTTGTGTCTGTTTGTGTGTGCGCATGTCTGTGTGTGTATGTACATGCTTGTGTGTGCGTTTTTGTTTGTGTGTGCGCATGTCTGTGTCCGTGTGTGTGTGCATGTGTGCATATGCGTGTGTGTCTGTTTGTGTGTTTATGTGTGTGTGTGTGTGCATGTGTGCATATGCGTGTGTGTGTCTGTTTGTGTGTGCATGTGTGCATGCGTTCATGGTTGTGTGCATGTGTGTGAGCGTGTGTTTGCGTGCGCTTTTGTGCGTGTATGTGTGTGCATGAGTGTGTGTGAGCGTGCGCGTGTGCAGGTGTATGGGTGCCTGTGCGTGTGTTTGTGTGTATCTGTTTGTGTTTGTATGTGTGTGTGTGCGTGTGTGTGCATGTGTGTTTGTGTGTGCTTGTGTGTGTGTGTGAGCGTAACAGCATGTGCAAATGAATATTGCTGACTCATTCATTCCTTCAGCGTTACCGTGTAATCTGCTATTACAGCGTAATGGCCAATCATTCTGAATATGACCTTAATGTGTTGGAGTGTGTGTGTGTCTGTGTGTGTGTGTGTGTGTGTGTGTGTTTCTGTGTGTGTGTGTGTGTCTGTGTGTGTGTGTGTGATCAGGAGCTCATAGGAATGAGGACCCTAACTGCTCTGCAGTGTCCTCAGCCGTTCAGTGTGATCGTTGCTCCTCGTCAGAATCTTCCGGTTTGTTTGCGTTCCTTTAGATTTGCTCGATAACAGTGGAGAAACCGCTTGCTTAAAAAAACACCACCACGATCTCTCCTCCTCCTCCCTCCCTCCCTCCCTCCCTCCTCTACGCCTCATGTCCCGTTTAGAATCACCGACATCGATTGAAAGAAAAGATTCATTGACGATTAACCGATGTTGCAATTTCGATAACATTGAAAAGATGTTTACACGGCAAATATACGACCTCCTCCTCATGTCCTCCTCATGTCCTCCTCATGTCCTCCTCATGTCCTCCTCATCTCCTCCTCATCTCCTCCTCACGTCCTCCTCATGTGCTCCTCATGTCCTCCTCATCTCCTCCTCACGTCCTCTTCATCTCCTCCTCATGTCCTCCTCATCTCCTTCTCACGTGCTCCTAATGTCCTCCTCATGTCTTCCTCACGTGCTCCTCATGTCCTCTTCATGTTAGTCTCAGTGAATATTTTCCATTCTTTTTTTTCTTTTTCTTCCTTCCTTTCTTCCTTCAAGATTCAAGATTCAAGATGTTTTATTTGTCACATACACACACAGGGTGTGCAGTGAAATGAAAGTGGCAATGCTCAGCAGGAATGTGCAAGGGCAACAAGTACACACTATTTACAATAAAAAACCACAATATTTACAGTAAGTGTGTGTGTGTGTGTGTGTGTGTGTGTGTGCCTAAGAGGGGCAGTTGTGTGGGTCTATGTGGGGGTCCTGGTGAGGTCGGAGTTCACAATCCTGATGGCCTGAGGAAAGAAACTCCGTCTCAGTCTCTCTGTTCTTGCAGCGTGACTACGGAGGCGCCTGCCTGACCGCAGCAGCTGAAACAGTCTGTTGTTGGGGTGGTGAGGATCCTTCATGATCCTGCCAGCTCTGGTTCTGCACCTCCTGGTGTACAAGTCCTGCAGGGTGGGGAGTGTAGTTCCAATAGTGCGCTCAGCCGAACGCACTACTCTCTGCAGAGCCTTCCTGTCCTGAGCGGAGCAGTTGCCAAACCAGGCTGTGATGCTTCCTGTCAGGACGCTCTCTACAGCTCCAGAGTAGAAGGACTGAAGGATCCTCTGGGAAACTTTAAATTTCCTCAGCTGCCTGAGGTGGTAGGCGCTGCCTTGCCTTTCTCACCAGAGTGTCTGTGTTCGTTGACCATGTCAGATCCTCGGTGATGTGGACTCCCAGGTATTTATACCGCTCACCCTCTCCACAGTAGTCCCGTTAATCCCCAGTGGTGAGTACGTCCTCTGTTGTTGTACCCTCCTAAAGTCCACAATCAGCTCCTTAGTTTTGGTGACATTCATGATGAGGCTGTTGTCCCGGCACCAGAGTGACAGATCAACAACTTCCTCCAGGTAGGCCTTCTCGTCGTTGTCGGAGATCAGGCCCACCACCACTGTGTCATCCGCAAACTTGATGATGGTGTTGAGCTGAACCTGGCCACACAGTCATGTGTGTACAGGGAGTACAGTAGGGGCTGAGGACGCAACCCTGGGGGGATCCTGTGTTCAGGGTGAGGGGTTTGGAGGTGTGTCTGCCCACCCTGACCACCTGTGGCCTGGCAGTCAGGAAGTCCAGGATCCAAGCACACAGGGGGGTGTTCAGTCCCAGCTCAATCAGCTTGCCGGCCAGTCTGGAGGGGACTATGGTGTTGAAAGCTGAACTATAATCAATGAACAGCAGTCTCACATAGCCCCCTCTGGCTGTCCAGATGAGAGAGTGTGGTGTGCAGTACCTGGGAGACAGCATCATCCGTGGATCTGTTTGGGCGATAAGCAAACTGCAGCGGGTCCATGGAGGAAGGAGGAAGGCGCAGATGTAGTCCTTTATCAGCCTCTCAAAGCATTTCATGACCACCGAGGTGAGGGCCACGGTCGGTAGTCATTCATACATGCTGGAGAAGCATTCTTGGGCACAGGGACAATAGTGGATCTCTTGAAGCAGGCGGGGACCACGGACTCAGCCAGGAGAGGTTGAATATTGTGGTGAACACTGGAGCTAGCTGGTTAGCACAGGTCTTCAGTACTCGCCCAGATATGCCATCTGGACCTGCAGCTTTCCTGGTGTTCACCCTCAACAGAGCCCTCCTCACACTGTGCTCGGTCACAGAGTGTGTGTTCATCCCCAGCGGTAGAACTCACCTCGGCTACGCTAACGGTGTTGTTGTTAGCCGGCGAGCTAGCGCTGTTGTTGCTAGCCTCAAACCGTGCATAAAATGAGTTCAGGTCGTCCGCTAGGGATGCGTCGGCACTCACCATAGTGCGGGGTCTGCTCTGGTAGTCTGTGATAGTCCGTAGCCCCTGCCATAGGCGCCTGGTGTCGCGCTGCTCCATCTGTGATTCCACTCTGTCTCGGTACCTCCTTTTGGCCTTCTTCACCGCCCTCCTCAGTCCATGGACCGCTGCCTTGTACTCGTCCATGTTGCCGGATACAAGACCGGAGTTATAGGCAGCAATGGGCGTTCACAGCTTCACGGATGGATCTATCAACCCACGGCTTTTGGTTAGGAAAGACCCTAACTTTTACCGTGGGGACGATGGTGTCCGCTAGCGTTGCTATGAGGCTCATTGCTACTTCCGCAAACTCGCTGACGTCACTGGAACTGGATTGGATCATGTCCCAGTCGACGACACGCAGAGCGTCCTGTAGCTCAGCCTCTGATTGGTCAGACCACCGCTTCGTTCCTCGTCACTACCGCTTCCCGCGATCTTTTGCGGTACTCGGAAGCAAGAAAATGGCGGCATGGTCCGATTTGCGAGCGGAGGAGAGAGACAGCCTTGTAGCCTCTCTTGAATGGCGTATAGCAGTGGTCCAACGTTCTTTCCCCTCTGGTAGCACACGTAATGTGCTGGTGAAAGTTCGGCATGACTTTTTTTAGGTTTGCCCTATTAAAGTCCCCAGCCACCACCACAGCCGCGTCGGGATACTTGTTCTGATGCCGACATAACACATCATGTAGGTCCGATAGTGCTACGTCGGTGTCCGCTTGTGGTGGTATGTGGTCGGCTGTGGTGATGACCGAGCTGAACTCCGGGGAAGGTAGAATGGACGGCATGAGATCGTCAGATGTTCCAGGTTCGTGAGCAGGAACGCGAAAGAGTCTTAATGTCCTTGGGGTCGCACCACTTGTTGTTAGTCATGAAGCAAACCCCTCCACCCTTAGATTTACCAGACTCTTCCGTTCTGTCTGCACGGAAAACAGAGAAGGACTCGGTTGGGCATATGACTCGATCCGGCACCAGCGGGGTCAGCCATGTTTCCGTCAGACAAAAGATGTTACAGTCCCTCATGTCCCGTTGGAATCTGATCCTTGCCCTAACATCATCCATCTTATTTTCCAGAGACTGGACGTTAGCAAGAAGGATGCTGGGCAGAGGTGGACGGTGGGCTTGAACTCTCAGTCTGTTCCGAATTCCGCTCCGTTTCCCTCGATGTTTTCGTCGTCTCCCCGTAGTAGCGGCTCCACTGTTGTTGTTGTGGTTCGCTCGTACAATCTCTGCCGGCCACGCTGGATCGATGGAAAAAGTGGACAAAACCCCTTGTTTTGCGCAAAAGTTTATGTCCAAAAGTGTGCTGCGGTCGTATGCTGTTAGTGCCGATGTGTTTGTGGCAAAGAAAATATTTTAAAAAAACACAAAAACTAAAAGAGTGCACAATCTCCGCGGAGCTACCTCGACGGCGTCTGGACACAGCCGCGCCATCTCATGGCGCGGCTGTGTCCTTCCTTCCTTCCTTCCATTCTTTTTTCCTTCCTTCCTTCCTTCCATTCTTTTCCCCTTCCTTTCTTCCATTTCTAGATTCAGTTCGTACATTCACGAAGAGAGATAGTGCAACATTTCCGTTTATTTATTCTCTCATATGTTGATGACGTTATACTTTCTAAAGGCATAAATAAAACAATAAATAAATTATGGAGTGCAAATGGGAAATCTGGGAATTTGAGTAAATATTGATAAGTTAAAATGGCCTCAGAGCCTGGTGTGTGTGTTGTTTTATGAACATGAAGACACTACAAATACTGTTGACTTCACGGGCAGGTAGACTGAGAGTGGAGGCGTCGCCGCGGTTACGACACCCAAGTATTAATAACTCAACCCTCTGTTTTCCCCGTGAGTTACAAAGACGTCAAAAGACTCAAAGCTACAGATCAAATATATTGTTTGCTTTTTTCTAAATATAAAGTTAGACTTTTCCCCAACAACAACAATAAGCATCATAATGCCGCCACGCCATTAGTCCCGTCATCATGGTTACCGTATAGTTACATATAGAAAACACACCTTCGCTTCCTCCTCTGCATCTCTTGCCTGACCAAGTCAAACTCAGCTCCTTCTCTTTTTTCTTTTCCCCCTCTTCCCTTACCTCATCTTTACCCCCCCCCCCCCCCCCCCCCAAGTGTAAGTTAGCGACCTTGCAGGAGGAAGAGGAGGGATGCCAGAGACCTGCCGTCTCTCTCCGCCTGTGTCCTTATCTCTCGGACGTAAACACAGATTCCCTGATTGTCCTCTTCAAACAGCTCCCGACTAAAGAAAAGATCGTCCAATCAAAAGCCTTGAATTTCATACGCCTGTCACACCACTGGCTCACCCTGTGTGTGTTGTTGTTGTTGTTGTGCTTGCGTGTGCGTGTCCCGTACCGCACGTGGGTTTTAGTACACAGCAGAATTAAACCCCAAAATTGGTGTGAAGCGGATCCACAAAGTGTTTTGTTACGCCGAAAGGGAAGGAAGGAAGGAAAGCGGCTGACTTAATTGATGAGTTTATGATTAGTTGTTGGAGATAAAGGAAGGAATGATGGAAGGAAGGAAGGAAGGAAGGAGAGAAGGAAGGAAGGAAGGAAAAAAAGAATGGAAGGAAAAAGACTGTAAGGAAGGAAGGAAGTGATGAAGAAAGGAAGGAAGGAAGGGGAAAATAATAATGGAAGGACGGAAGGAAAAAATAAATGATAGGAAGTAAGGAAAAAAAAGAATGGAAGGAAGGAAGGAAAGAAGGAAAAAAGAATTGAAGGAAGGAAGGAAAAAGGGAAAAAACAATGTAAAAAAAGATCCTAATTTTACGGAAAATAACTCTAAATATTTACAGTATTTTTCTTTCTTTTTAAATTACATACAAAACTCTGTGAAATTACAGACATTATCTTTAAATTAACAACCCAACTGTTAATTTAAGTTTTATGCTCATAATACAAAATAACATTTTTTTCCCATTTTTGTAAAGAAAAATGACTATTATTAATACAGTATTTTTACCGTTTTCTTAAATGACATACAAATTCATGTAAAACAACAATTATTACCTGTAATTAAAGGTGGAGCTCCTTATATGAAGGTTTATGTCCATACTAACAATTTAACGATTTTCTTTGTAATTTTAAGGCAGATCATATTATATTTATATTAATGTGTACTTTTACATTCAAACTCTGTAAATCTGAATCTAAATGTAGCTAACTTTTGTCATTACATTAAACATATTGCATTTTTTTAAGAGTACAAAGTAGAAGAAATAATAGGTTTTGATACTTGTTCTTTATAGGAGCATTATAGGGCGACCGTGAGTATTTGTCCAGTGTCGGTGTCCCGGAGCGAGACATCTAACTTCTAACTGTAAGTCGCTTTTGGATAAAAGCGCCAGCTAAATGCATGTAACATGCTTGAAAGTTTCAACCTCAAGAGAGCAGTGCAGCAGAAACTTGCCATATAGGATTTAGTGTCAACTAGAAATAAGACCGTCACAATGGCAATGACCACCACGAGCGGAGTGCGAAGCATCCCAGATAGCAGTTGATCCTATCCGCCCTCCTGTCGCACTCGGTTTGGTCATGCCACCGGATCCGCGCACCATCAGACAGCGTTGTAACTGCGGTGGATGCTCCAAGTTGTTGCCCTTCGACTTTTCAAACTGGTATTTTCAAAACTGCAGCTCTTTGCGCCAGAAGTACGAGTTAGGTAAGAGTTGAATTGTGTTGCTACTGTCGAATTATGGCTCGTTTTCTTAAGAGTTCCCTCCTCTTTTGGCTGCCGCTAACATTGCTTTGTGAAGTTTGAGGTATTGTTAGACTCCAACGTAAATAAGTTATTACCGTAACATCCCGGTTTTAAAAGAGAAAATCGTATTTAATCACACACAGTTGGTGATGGTGTATAAGCTGATGTTGCTACTGCACGTGTCCCCTCTGCCAGGGCTGGTCCAGCTAACTACCAGGTGTGGTTCTCATGGAGCTATCTTCTGCAGCTAGCGCTGAATTGTCAGTGGTTAGGTTACTTAAGCTCCAACCCAAGGGTGCGCGATGGAAGCTGAGCGAGCTAACCGCTAGCCCGCGAGCTAATAACGAGCGCTAGCTCGCGAGCTAATAGCGCTAGCTCACGAGCTAATAGCGGCGCCAGCACAGACCTGTTTTAATTTAATTCTGCATGTATTGAGTTCTCAACACGTAACTTAGAATTTGCAATGTCATCCTCACAGTTGTACAGAAGTGACAACACTGTTGATCGCCATCTCTACAATTCAGGTAAGCACACATTCTTTGGAAGGAAATGTTTTCACAGCAACTTAAAGACACATCTGAGAGGGAACCGTATAACCTGTTTAACTTTATAATGACCAGATTTGTATTAATTCATTAAAATACTATCTTAATAGCGTAGTGTTTGTTAGGATCTGTGTGTTTTATGTTGAAGTCCCTGTCTCGTTTCCTGTTTCCCTGCTCTTCCCTCCCTGTGCTTGTCTGTTTCTTTCCTGATTGTTTCCAGCCACGCCCTGATTGTTTCCACCTGTGTCTCGTTCCCCTGTGTATTTAATCTGTGTCCTTCTGTTTGTCTGGTGTCAGATCGTCTTTTTTCGTTCCCGTGTGGTGTTGTCCGTGTTCCTGCACTGAGAATAAACTCAGTTTTTCGTGAAACTCCTGCTGCGTTTGGGTCCTCCACACCACGCATCCGTAACAGTGTTTTTATAAAAATGACTTGACATGCTATATAAGCACTACAAATTAATACAATTGAGAACAAATAGATATTGTATATTTCCTGAAAGAATAGATGCATTTCAAACATTGTTTGTATTTTGGTTTGTTTTAGATAAAATGAACAGAAAGAATGGGCCTGTCTCCAGCTCCACCATTAGACGGAGGGTCCGTCAAGATGTTTTGACTACATCACTGTGATTGATGGGAAACTGAATACAACTTTGACTGTTCAGTAAAGTTTCTTCTCTTCAATGTGTATAACACGCCTATTATTGCCGTTTAATCTCTTTTTTTTACGGTATACCTCGTGTTGTCAAACACACATTTTCATACTCCTGGTTATTAAGAACTTTAATAGTTGCAAAATATTATTTTTCAAAGTTCTTGGAACAGAAGGTTATATTTCTGTGACAAGTGACACTGTTTGTTTCTTTCCTCTGTAATTCAGGATGTTCCACTTCATAGAATTCTTGACTAACAAAACGGTAGCAGTAGTGCCACAAAGCTATACCAGCTTTGTGGCACTACTACTACCGTTTTGGCCGAATTATCCGAGGGACGAAAGGGTGGACAAGGCTGTCAGAAGCGCCGAACAACCTGGACCAGACTGGCAGACACGTGACGTCAGAGTAATTGGATCATGCGGTATTATATTAATATTGTATTAATTGGCCGTTTTAAACGGATATAAAAATCACTTTGTTATATATGTTGGAAACAACATTTTAATCACATTGTTCTGTTTATAATTCTGTACTTTTCATTGTGTTTATGTGACTTAATTTTTAGATAATTACTTGGTGGAAATATGTCTTGAGACACATCAGATCTCCAGTCAGAAGAGGAGGCAATTCCTAAAAAGAGGAAGCCAATGCCGGTGTGAGTAAATGTGTATACATTTTATTCTTTAGAACACTTTTACCTTAATAAAATAAAGCGTCTGTCATTCATTTTTATAGTATGACCAATTAGTTTTTTTCTATCTCTTTCTAGCCATTTCTATGGAGACTCGGATGGAGACAGTGAAAATGAAAATTCCCCCCACAAAACAGGGGTCCAACCACTAGCGGGACAGTTGTCCCTCCAATCATTGCCTCCTCCTAACTATTCCATGTACTCCATAACCAGCAGGACAGCGAACACGCCAGGGGGACACGCCCACCTGGCGAGGGGTGTGGTGTGGTTCAGACACCATTGCCTGCTGTGGTGAGCAACACCTCAAACGGCTATGGGATTCAAATTGAACCTTTTAATCATTTAATTTTTTCAAATGTTAACAATTGTTAATTGGATACAAGACATGCAATACACACTGTCACATTGAATCCAAGTGAATATGATTATTATGATTGCATTAATTAAATTGTATAAAACTTGATATTTCCATATTTTATGTAAAATCTCTTAATCGTTACATTTTTTAACTTTTTCTAATGGTTTTTTTATATAGCTGTTCCAGTTCAAATCCTAGGCATGCTGGAGACAATTACAGAGGTGAGAGACCCGGTTCCGTTTCCGTGTACCACAATGGAGGAAGTGGACCTTTTTGAGCAACGGCTCAAAGATCCCGTCAACATTCTAATGAGTGGTGAGTTTTTTTGTTTTAAGAATCTCACGCAAAGCTGATTAAAATCTATTGTATGTAATTAACACTAGACAATACCATGTTTGATGGAAATGTTTTTTCAAACATTCTGTAAAGTATCAAATATTAATCGTACTTTTTCGATTTCCTCCCTGGCAACGATCAGACGACATGATGCCAAACGTGGAACATCCTCGAATGAATGGAAAAAAATTATTCTGTCAAATGACATCTAAGACTTTGCTCCTGCGTAAGTAACTCATATTTAATTAAAACAATTTGGATTCACCCAGAGGTCTTGAGTAGTGTTCAAACTTACGAATAACCATCTTTCCCAGATCTTTTTTTAACAGTGCTAAATAAAATGTTTGAATTGCAACTTTATTCTCTACTTGGGTAAATGTTACTCGACTATATCTTTACATAATAGTTATATGATATATTGGCTCTAAATATAGCATAGCACACCTTAAGTGCCAGACAGCTACTAGATTTTAGACTGCATTTCTGCTCTATGTTGCACTGAGGATTCATGAGATTTTGTATCTGCTTGTGTGATTACAGATGCCGTCAGAAAGAATCATGCCACACATGCATCCACTGATGAACAGATTCTAAAGCATGCCATTAGGTGGTTCAACCTGGCAGCAAACCGGGGTAGCTCCAGGAGGCGTGCTACTGTCGACATCCCCACACTGAACAGAATTAAAATATATATTTATATTTTTATATATAATATATATATATATACACACACACCAGTTCTCAGTTGGAAGTTCCACCATTCACTTGAGGCCACTGCGACCTATTCTCTGGGAGAATTGTGGTATTTGGGTTAGGTGGTCGGTATTTATGGTTGTATTAGTTGTAGCTCTTGTGTTCTAATGTGAGCTATAGTTTTTACTCCATATGTATGTGTGTATATATTGTCTCGAACTAATTATAAATAAATATGATTCATACATGTACAAGAAATAATTTGATGTCCTTTTAATAAACTGTTTTTGATATTATTTCCGATTGCATTTCTTTTTTCCCCATTGATGCATATTAAATATATGTCGGTATGTAAAGTAATTGATCCGGGCCAAATGAGCTGCTTTATGGAAGGATCCAAATTGAATGAATATGGGTGCATACGGCTGTACATCTAGCCACTGATCCGGAGCCTATGATGCATCCGGGAGGGAGTCAGTTTGCTATCTGTGATATTAATTGTGTTACATTGAACTGGAATAGGCCTTTACTGTTCAAAATATTGAAAATGACTGCTATGAAAAACATTTGATTTCCACATTCCAAGTTGTGCAAGTAAAAAATAGAGGGTGAGTTTGGCCTGTATTATAGAGATTTATGCCCACATGGACACTTCCAGGCCGGTTAAATTAACTGGGTTTGCCCTAACGACGGAGGCCCGATTCTGCCATAGTTGCTTGCTACTTTGGGCGTCCTTTAGCCGGCAAAAACAGTAACCTTTGCCCATGTGATTGAGGCCCAGTGCTGCTATAGTGCATGCAGTCTTGGGCATCCACACAACGGTGAAAGAGGGGGAGTTTAGCCCTAAGAAAGTAGGCCTTGTGCTGCTGCAGTGCATGCTGTCTTGGGCATGCGTAATTCAGCCAAAGACTGCATTTAGCCGGGGGAATTGAGGACAGCAGTTTCTTTATCCGAGAAACAGCGTTGTTGGCTGCCTTTAATTCAACCTTTTCAGCCTGGACGCAGAGCTCAAGTAGTCTTGAATGTGCCTCCAAAAATGTATGGTATTTGCGGGGTTAAATCAGCCTTTTCATCGTTTTGACGCAAATTGGCAGAGATCCCGAAGTTATACTCAGCCAATTTAGCCTGGAGATGATGCTGTAGTGCATTATCAAACTGCACAATTACTGTTGAATCTACCTTGCTTCCATAGACAACTAAAATACTTTAAAGACATTCACTGTCTACAGTGAGCAGTTGAACAATTAAAATGTACATTGTCCCATATAAAGGATGGCTAATGGCCTAACTACTTTGGCCAACACCTTGGATCTGCTGGATTTGAGCTATGCAGAAGAATAAAGACAAGAAGAGGGGGAAATGGCTTCGCAATGGATTGACTTGCTACATGCGATTAAAAGTTTGAAAACATGTTGCAACTTGTATGGGATAATGGCCATGTTGGCAAATGAGTGTTGCTGTGGGCAAAGGCTGAACTCTAAACCAACCTGCCGCATAACACTGCAACACAGTTAGGGAAATGACATTGTCATGTTTGCACAGTTGGCATTTTGGTGGTTCTAAAGGAAAGGTCAGGGATTTGTTAAAATGCAAGAGGGTCATACTATGGGCCATCTGAATGTAAATAGAATGTCACCATGATATCAATCCAGCGATAAGCAATATATGCAGTGATTATTGTTGATTGTTCCATCTCAATTGCCGTCATCAGTCCTCATTTGGGTTATTGTGCACTAAAACTATTGGCACTAAAACTTTTTTTAAATATTTGGGTGCTTCATTTTCTTTAATTAAAGAACCACTAAACACTGGGCCTCTACTTGTGTGTTCTTGTGTTGAGGCTAACCGGGGAAATAATAGTAATAATACAAATAATAATCTACCACTTCTGAGTAGACTCAATGTAGAGGAAACGCTTCATATGGATCAATGTGTTGGAGTTCTGTTGACTGTAGACTAGTAAGTATACTACAAAGGAATTGAATGACCAACCGTCGCCCCTCTCAGCCGGCCTTAAAAACATACTAAGTGTGGAAATATATATATATATAGCCTACCATGTGTCTATGTGTGTTTGTGTTAACCTATAGGTATTATTACAACTTTACCATATAGTATTTCATTTGTATTCATACACTGCAATGGAAAGAGTTAATTGAATATACCAGCCTATAAATACAACTAAATACAGACATTTCTTTAGTTTCTTTCAAAACAAGTCATCTTTTTCTATATTTGTTATGTTACCACGCTAAAACCATTGCTATTGGCTGTCTCCCCACGTTGCTTTGAACATGATTGGATAATCTGCCTGTCACTCAGAGAACTGGCCAATGAGAAATGTCCGCGCCGCGGATTTGAAATTACGTCTGTTTGAGCGGGAAGCCGCAGCGGGGCAGGCGCTACTCGGCAGGTCTGCTAGTGTCTGCTGTTGACCTACCTGCATTATTACCTGAAGTATTTTACATATGCCTGCGATTTTAACTTGTGGGATGTCAACGGAGAAAGAAAGACTGGGACACAGAGGAAGGATCATACGGGATGTGGTGACCAGCAAAGTTACGTGAATTGATATCCTGCAAAATTATTGAAGATATCAGGTAAGAAAACATTTTCACTGTTACTTTCTGAAACAACCTTATGTAATTTTCTGTTTAGCATAGTTTAAACATATTTCATTTAGACATATGGAAACAAATTAATCATTTTACATGTTTAAAAGTAATGTTATTACATTAAAATCAGTTAATTAGTGTGTTCAATACAGTTCATAATGGATTAAATAATGCTATAGGTGGATAAACGGACTGTTACAAAGAGTTTGATTAGCTAGTTAAGTAAACTAGCTTCAGGTAACGTTAGCTTGTTGGCATGATTCTGTCTCACAACCAGAAAAACATACTTGAATGTGGTTTAGGGTGGGTGACATGGATATAATTGACAGTATTCTTCACTTTTTCGAACCGTACTGCACACAGCACTGGACCCTGAGCAGTGCATGGCCTGCAAGATCATGAGAAGGCTGAAGAACCAGGAGTGACAAGATACCACTGGATGGTGGGGCACATAATTCCACTCAGGGACAGGTAAGCAAACAGACAAGACATAAGAGAGATAGGATTTGTTCTTACAAAAAACAATATAAAACAGCAAACATGTGCATTTAAACAGAAACAATACACACATACATACTGTAAAAATGTGTTGTGTTCATTTAAGAAGCCTGCTCAAAACAAATGCATGCATGAGTTAGTCTAAGTCAGACTGGGAAATAAAGCCTCTAATTTTTATAAATGTTTCTGAGTTGGAAAAAGGCACCTTGGTGATGCTGGTGATATGATTCTTAAAACTGAGTTCACCTTCCATGGTCACTTATAGGTTTGTGATTTGTTTTTAGTGATCTGAAAATGTCTGTTTACCAACGGTCCCCATCCAACCTGACAGAGCGTGTGAGGATCTGCAGAAAAGAATGGCAGAACATCCCCAAATCCAGGTGTGTAAAGCTTGTCGCGTTTTATCGAAGAGACGAGGCTTTAACCGTGCCAAAGGTGCATTAACTAAGTACCAAGTAAAGGGTCTGAATATGTATGTCAATGTGATAATTCAGTTTTCTCTTTTTTATTGCAGGGTATTGAGTGTAGATTGATGAGGTAAAAATTAATTCAAATGATTCTATCATAAGGTTGCAACATAACAAAATGGGAAAAAAGTGAAAAAGTCTGAATACTTTCTGCATGCACGAAATATGTGGTGGCAGTTTTTTTCTGATTCATTTTCACATTACCCTTTTCAACACTGATAATAGCTAATTACACGAAACTTTCTTATATTTTTCAGCTCAATAAGGATTGGAACAACATTGACGGGGGGAAACACCCAAAGTCCATCACTCGTAAGTATCCACTGCAGCATATATAAAAGATATTAGTCCATTTGAACCACTATTGCAAAACCTTACATTGTGATTAATATTAGATATGATTTCTCAAGTACTTTAATGATCTGAGCAAAGCACTTTTTTAAGACAGTTCTTCCACTGGCCATAAAAAAAACTGAGGAGCTTTTCCTTGGCCTTCCTTTGAGTTATACGGTGGCCCTGAGAGGTCAGGGCACTGCAACTTAATAAAACATGCTAATCGACAAAACACAAGCAAATTAAGAAAACAACTTCATCAAATTGACAGCACATGTGCAGCATTTAGAAAAAGCGCTGCAAATTCAGACGACACAACACGGTACAGAAAAGCGCTGCAAATTAAGAAAAAGTGTTTCAAGAGGACACTAAATCGTGATGAACACAACTTGGACAGGCTTGCTGTTGCTATGGTTTGTTACTCATGAAGTTATTGAAATCGGGTATTGTATCATCTGTTTACGTTGTGGACCTACAATATGCTACTGCTCTACTCACGGAAAGTGAGCTGCATGCACCTCGCAGGACCTTGCAGAGCGGAAAAGCTGAATTATATCAGTCATTCTGATTATTTCTGAGGAGATTTGACAGATTTTAAACTGTACTATCCGGTTTAACAGTGTGGACAGACAGCCTGTAGCCTGCATCATATTCATGTAGGCATTATTAGACAAAAAATATACAGGCGTATAGTCTACAGTAAGCCAAGCATTCCCATGAGACTTCTTTCCTTGAAAATCCCCAAACAGACCACTATTACCTTACCTGAAATGAACATACCTCGTACTACTATCACCACCATAAAGTTATTGCTTATATGGTTATTATGCAAGCTACAGTTAACGTAACTTTTAAATTTTGAAGATGAGGTCATATGAGATTGAATTCTGCTTTTCGCTCTGCAAAGTCCTATGAGTTGCGTGCAGCGGTCACTTTACGTGCAGAGTAAAGCAGCAGCAAAAGTCAGTTCCCAACATAAACAGATGGTATACGGAGCCGACGTCACTTCAATAACTTCACGAGTCTCAAACTAGCAGCAACAAACATGTTCAAACCGTGCTCAGCACCATTGTCCTTTGGAAACACTTCTGTTTCTGTATTTATGCATGTTTTCTAAATACTGGACATGTGTTGTCAAATTGCTAAAGTTTAATCTTAACTTGCCTGTGTTTTGTCTTTTTGCATGTGTTTTCTTAAGTGGCAGTGTGTTGATCTCTCAGGGCCACCGTAGAGTTAGCATACTTTTCAAAGACATGTCGTCATCATTATCATCATCTACCCTTTTTTTATTTCTAAAGGGGCATTGAGGAAAAGACCCTCAGACATGTCACAATATAATTATCGGTGGTTGGTTTGATCTAGATGTATCAATTAGCTTTTTTGTTGTTGTTTAGCTACAAGTGTGTTTACCTTGCTATGATACATCTGTGAAACGTGCCCATTGTTGTGAATCCACGTCTTTCTTCTTTTCGTGATTCACATGTTTCTGATGGAAGTGCTAAGACATGCACTGCGT
This sequence comes from Pseudoliparis swirei, assembly GCF_029220125.1. Classification (NCBI taxonomy): domain Eukaryota; kingdom Metazoa; phylum Chordata; class Actinopteri; order Perciformes; family Liparidae; genus Pseudoliparis; species Pseudoliparis swirei. Next base: position 4,285,250 of record NC_079410.1, on the reverse strand, counting down.
GCAGCTTTAAATAGGTAGTCATTTAATTACTATCATTCTCAAAGCTGACTGTTCAGATTGACAGAATGTCAATTGGTACAGACAATTTCAAAATAGTTAGTTTAAGTTTGTTTAAAGGAATGGGAAGAAATGAAAGCCAACTTTCTCAGGACTTTCCAGTGAATTTGTTTGTCCTTCTTCCCCCCAGATGCACCGAGGATCTGGCTGATTACTGGAAATTTGGAAGATTGTTCTTTATCTGCACTGTCACTTCTGGTAAATATTTATGAAGAAGAAATATACTTTATTAATCCCCAAGGGGAAATTAGTTCTCTGCATTTAACCCATCCTTAGTTATTAAGGAGCAGTGGGCTGCAGTGATGCGCCCAGGAAGCAACTGGGGGTTCAGTGCCTTGCTCAAGGACACTTCGACTTGCAACTAATGGGGAGAGCCGGGATCGAACCGACAACCTTGGGGTTGCAGGACGGCCCTCTTACCCCACTGAGCTACAGCCGCCCACAATTATGGACCTTTTGTGGTATGTTTTGCTTTCACTTATCAACTGATAGTGAATAATTGGTTGATTTTGAAAATGTACATTAAATAAAATGTTTTAAAATCAATATTGGTGTGTACTTTATATGTAATTCAGTTTCTAACCCCTACTTTAATTGAAACATTGAATGTTTTGTAGATGTTTCAATGTATTTAGATTTTTCACAGTAATCTCAAAAGCTTATATTTCATAATAATTGAACACTTGTAATAGTACAGGAGAAATCTGTAAAATCACAGTATTTCACTGCAAAACCTTTATAAATATCATTTTATTGAAGGTGTTTGATTGTAATAATATAGGAAAGATCTGTAAAATAACAGTATTTCACTGCAGAACCTTGAGAAATATCACTTTATTGAAGGTGTTTGATTGTAATAATATAGGAAAAATCTGTAAAATTACAGTATTTCACTGCAGAACCTTTAGAAATATGACTTTATTGAAGGTATTTGACTGTAATAATATAGGCAAAATCTGTAAAATTACAGTATTTCACTGCAGAAGCTTTAGAAATATCACTTTATTGAAGGTATTTGACTGTAATAATAAAGGAAAAATCTGTAAAATAACAGTATTTCACTGCAGAACCTATAGAAATATCACTTTAATTAAGGTGTTTGATTGTAATATTACAGGAAAAATCTGTAAAAAAACAGTATTTCACTGCAAAATCTTTAATGAAAATTACTGTAAATTTATGGTTTTCGTCCTTTATTTGAAGTAAGGTATTTTACCTTAAATTTACGGTTTTTGTTTGGCAGCCGTAGCTGCCACTCATTTGACCTTCTTTTTACGGGTTTTTTTCTTACAGTGTGGAAGGAAGAGAAAGAAGGACAAAAAGAATGGAACAAATGAAGGAAGGAAGGTTAAAAAGAATGTAAGGAAGGAAAAAACAATGGAAGAAAGGAAAGAAGGAAAAAAAGAAGAGATTCAAAGAAGGAAAAAAGAATGGAAGGAAGAAAAAAAAGAATAGAACAAAGAAAAGAAAGAATGAAGGATGGAAAGAAGAATGGAAGGAAAAAGGAGAAGATATTTCTTTCTCCTCCTCCTCTCCCCCCGTCTCTTTGAGATGCTTCAGAAGATAACAGGGTCAGGGGATGAAGGGATGCACAGTTGGAAGGCAAGAGAGGAGGAGAAGAAGGAAAATAAATGATGGAGGAGGAGGAGGAGGAGAGTCAAACAAAGCTTGACACAACAGTGAGAGAGTGACATCGTTTTTCCCTGTGTGAGATAATGGTGTGTGTACATGTACGTGTGTGTGCGTGTGTGTAGCCTTTTACATGTGTGTATGCATCTGTGTGTCCTTGACAGGCGTGTGTGAGTGTGTGTGTTGAATCTTTGTGCGATTGGCGGCCCTCACGATGTCCTTGCTCGTGTGTTTTTGCAACATGTGTGTGAGGCGTGTGAGGTCACTGCGGTCAGCGGTGTGGCATGAACCCAGTGTGTATTCTCTAGTTGTGCCTTTTATGTTTGGATTGTGGGAGTTTTCCATTGTTCCATCATTTTCAGGTTATTTTCTATTTAATTGTTTTGTGTTATGAGGAATGACCTTATTGATTATCCTTTCTGGCTGTTTGATGATGCCACAGATACCACTTCTCACTGATTATGGCTTACAGGCAAACTGCTGATGAATCAATGATGCAATGGGACCCGTACGTATAGCCACAGGTATCGGAGGGCCATGCTGTAAAAGTGACCCATACATTCTGTTGTTATCATTATTGGGTGTGAAGGTTAGTGTAGAAGACAATAAATGGGCTGTAAATGGTTAATGGACTCATGGCGCTTTAACTCATGTCATCATTCACCCATTCCCACATGGGAGTGGCTACCATGCAAGGTTCCACCATCTAATCATACCTATAGCTGTAAAAATGACCCTTATATTCGGCTGTTGTTATCATTAATTGTTAGTGTAGAAGACAGAGGTAATAAATGGACTGTACATGGTAAATGGACTGTGCTTGTATAGTGTGTTTCTAGTCTTCCCACCTCATCATTCACACACTGATGGGAGGGGCTACCATGGAAGCTTTCACCTGCCCAGCAGGCCCATCTAATCATTCATACATATTCATACGCCGCAGGATGAGCCTGCAGGAGCAATTTGCGGTTAAGTGTCTTTCCCCCCCGAGGACACGCCGACATGGACCGGCGGAGCCGAGGTCATCGAGCCGCCGGTCCTCTGATTGAAGGACGAGCCGGCTCCACCGCTGAGCCACGGCATCTGTTTCTGTGCTTGAGTATCTTCATGATACATCAGAGGTTTTTCATCTCATCACCATTGTGCTTCAGGAGGCTTTGACAGATGATTTAATGTCTTATTTTTAGGGCTGTCAATCGATTAAAAAAAATGAACAAATTAATCACACATTTTGAAATTCATTAATCGCGATTAAAAGTTTTTTTTTCTTCTAAAGACTAAATCTTCTAAATGAACGAGTAATCCCTCCAGACAGCGTGTATTTCAGACACTTGTTTCATTGTATTCTTTTTTAAAGACTAAACTTCACACAGAGCTGTGTTTTCAAAGAGGCTCCTACCTATAAAGTGCCAGTGAGGTATTTAATATCGTAGATGATAAATTGTTTCTTCAGTGAAACATCCAGATTAGTAAACAAAGCTGTATTAGAGTATTGGTCCTGTCATCTTTAACATTGAACAGCAGCAGAACAAGTGGCCTTGGTAAACTGACAAATATGTCATGTTAACCCTCTGGAGGCTGGGGGCATTTTCTCGATTTTACAAAAACATGGAAATTCAACTTTTAAAGGCTTTTGCATGTGACACATCCCAGTGTTTCCCCCACCATTCTTTCAGGGTGAGCCCCCCCCCCCCCCGCTGTCATGTTCTCTATCGCGCCAGATTACAGCAGAAGTAATGTACAGTTCTTTCCTTCAAGACGTCTTTGTTCTTTTATTAAACTAAACGTCTGTTGTTGATCGTCTCTACAGCAGCATGTCATTCTGTCTCCACGTGTCGTTCACTCTTCTCGGCTCTCGGTGCCGCAGAGCTCCATGCCGCCGTGTGTGCGCGCGCATCAGGGCGGAGAAAAAAGAAGAAGTCCCCTGCACCTTCCGCCCTGCGGCACCGACACGCAGCCCTCTGCTTCTCTGTGAATATCGAGGAGCAGACGGGAGGAAGGAGGCGGACTGCCGCGGCTTGACACTCAGAGGAGTGAAACAACTTCAACGACACCGGAAGTAAACAAAGTTGCGTTAATTGCGTTAACATATTTTAGTGCGTTAATCGCGGCCAAATTAATCGCATAGATTAACGCGTTAACGCTGACAGCCCTACTTATTTTATAACTCTTCTGAGAACCAACACACGGGTGGTTAATATTTCATTAATTGAGATGCGCTTATCTTTGAAAGGATACGATACAATACGGTACGATACGGTATGATACAATACGGTATGATACAATACGGTATGGGACGATACGGTATGATACAATACGGTATGATACGGTATGATACGATATGGTATGATACGATACAGTATGATACAATACGGTATGGGACGATACGGTATGATACAATACGGTACGATACGGTATGATACGATACGGAACGATACAATACGGTACGGTATGATACAATACGGTATGGGACGATACGGTATGATACAATACGGTATGATAAGATACAGTATGATACAATACGGTACGATACGGTATGATACGATACGGTACGATACAATACGGTACGGTATGATACAATACGGTATGATACAATACGGTACGATACGGTATGATACGATACGGTATGATATAATACGGTACGATATAGTATGATACGATACAGTATGATACAATACGGTATGATACGATACAATACGGTACGATACAATACGGTACGATACAATACGGTATGATACAATACGGTATGATACGATACGGTACGATACAATACGGTACGATACAATACGGTACGGTATGATACACTACGGTATGATACAATACGGTACGATGCGGTACGGTACGATACAATACGGTACGATACGGTATGATACAATACGGTATGATACAATATGGTACGATACGGTATGATACGATACGGTATGATACAATACGGTACGGTACGGTATGATGCGATACAGTATGATACAATACGGTATGATACGGTATGATACGATACATTATGATACAATATGGTACGATACGGTATGATACGATACGGTACAATATGGTATGATACGATACGGTATGATACAATACGGTACAATACGGTATGCTACGATACAGTATGATACAATACGGTACGGTACGGTATGATACATTATGGTACGCTGCAATATGATAGGATACGTTACGATATGATACGTTACGATATGATACGTTACGATACGTTACGATATGAAACGTTACGATATGAAACGTTACGATATGATACGTTACGATATGGTACGTTACGATATGATACGTTACGATATGATACGTTACGATACGTTACGATATGAAACGTTACGATATGATACGTTACGATACGTTACGATATGAAACGTTACGATATGAAACGTTACGATATGATACGTTACGATATGATACATTACGATATGATACATTATGATACATTACGATACGGTACGATATGTTATGATACGGTACGATATGTTACATTACGATATGATACGTTACGATATGATGTGTTACGATACGTTATGATATGATACGTTATGATATGTTACGATATGATATGTTACGATATGATATGTTACGATATGATGTGTTACGATATGATACGTTACGATACATTACGATACGGTACGATATGATACGTTACGATATGTTATGATACAATACGATATGTTATGATGCGGTACGATATGTTACAACACGATACGGTACGATATCTTACAATACGGTACGATACAGTACAATACGGTACAATACATTACGATATGATACGGTATGATATGATACGTTACGATACATTACGATACGGTACGATATGTTACAATACGATAAAGTACAATATGTTATGATACTGTACGATATGATATGATACGGTACGATATGTTATGATACGGTATGATATGTTACAATACAGTACGATACGATAGAGTACAATATGGTACATCACGGTACAATACGGTACGATATGTTACGATACGGTACGATATGTTACGATACGATATGTTACAATACTATACGATACAGTACGATGTGTTACGACATGATACGTTACGATACGATAAGATACGGTACGGTGCAATATGATTCGATACGGTACGATAGGGTACGCTATGTTACAATGCGATACGGTACAATACTGTACGATATTTCATCGTTATATAGACAAGATGTTTACACACAAGTCGAATATTTGACACTTTTCATAGAACAGTGTGACAATGGAACACATTATGCCCTCTAATTCAGACTGATGCACGTGGCCTCCTCGTGTGCTCTGGAGTGTCAGAGCTGTGGCTCCCATCCATCCGATGTTCGTGCAACACCATCAAGTTCCTCTAAGCATGTTCCCTGTGAGTGTTGTTGCTGTTCTGCCACCACTTGTAGTGCCTCTCACGGTCAGACTCTCAAGGTCTCTCAGAGCAGAGGACGGTTCGGTGACCTGCTTCTTTGCCGATGATGCAGCTCTGCCAGTTTCGCGGGGATACGACCTTCAGCCTGGTTCACAGCTGAGGGCGAAGCAGTTATGAAAGTCAGCAACCTTCAACTCTGAGGCCATTGGTGCTCTGTTGGAACACAGTGGATCACAGGGAAGAGAAGAGGGAGCTTAGAAGGGGTTCTTGTTTGGACTAAGATCCCAGAAAAAAGCTGGAGGATATATCTTCGGACAACCATGTGACATAGACTCCCGAACATGTTGGAAACCAGGACTTGTTTGGTACGATATCTTTTTAGGAATTAACTTTTTGTTTCTGCTGCACAAGTCTCATGGAGGACATGTTTTAATTTTGCAGTGGAGTCTGGTGTGCTCAGTGTCACGACGCTTCCTGCCACCGAAAAACCTCACTGACTGCAGCCGACTGGTGGATTTTAATTGAGGAATGAGACTTCGGCTGATTGATAACAGCTGTGTGAACAGAACCCAAGAGGATTATACTGTCAAGTCCCAAAAGTATCTTCTCGGGTTGCTAGTATTTTAATTCTAACTCTAAATCTTCTTTTTTAGGCATATATCATTTCACACAAAGTTACAGCTACCTCCCGAGTTATGTTTAAAATACTTTTAGAAGCCAGTTGCGTGATAAAAATGTCCAATTCCTGATAGTAAAATAAAACATCTACAGAATTGACAGTCTCGTCTTGGTGAGTGCGTTCACGTTTCTTTTTGGTTGTTTCCATTTGCTCTTTAATGTGTCATAAATCCTGCAAAATGCCAAAAGATGAAAGAGTTGTAGGAGCTCTCACAGGAGTGTATTTTCTGCAGAGGTTGCCGGCCTGGCGACTCATTTAAAATGACGGACGGCTAATCGGTCCGTGGTGGAGCACATTGACGGAGGTCACCTTAAAAATCCATCTCTACCTCATGTTTTACTCGCTCTTTAATACTTTTTTTCTCCTTTGCGGTGCTTCATGTCTGGAGGGCCGGCCTCCTGCCTCTGTGGCCCTGCTGAAGAACAAACTGACTACACATTTTATTTAATTGATTCTGCACGTGACGAACCGTATCGAAATCATATTGCACCGTATCAGATTGTATCATATTGCACCGTATCATATTGTAACATATCGTAACGCAACATATCGTACTGTATTTCATCGTACCGTATCGTATCACATCATACCATATTGTACCGTATCCTCTCATATTGCACCGTTCCATATTTTATCATACTGTATCCTATTGTTCCTTATTGCACCATATCGTAATATATCGTAACATATGGTAACGTGACATATCATACCATATCGCATCGTAACGTGTCCCATCGTAGCGTATCGTACCATATTGCACCGTTCCATATTGTATCATCCGGTATCGTATCGTACCGTATTGTATCGCATCGTAACATATCATACCGTATCGTAGCGTATTGTAACGTATCGTATCGTACCATATTGCACCGTTCCATATGGTATCATACCGTATCATATCGTACCGTATTGTATCGCATCGTAACGTATCATATCGTAGCGTATCGTAACATATTGTATCGCATCGTAACGTATCATATCGTAGCGTATCGTAACGTATTGTATCGCATCGTAACGTATCATATCGTAGCGTATCGTAACGTATTGCATAGCATCGTAACGTATTGTATCGCATCGTAACGTATCATATCGTAGCGTATGGTAATGTATTGTATCGCATCGTAACGTATTGTATCGCATCGTACCATATCATACTGTAGCGTATCGTACCATATCGTAACGTATCGTACCATAATGCACCGTTCCATATTGTATCATACCGTATCGTATCCTTTCAAAGATAAGTGTCGTACAACATAATTACATCTCAAGCAACTGCTTCCGGACACTATTTAGCGTGACTGGACAACTCTTAGTCCCAACAGTTGACCCGTTGGGTGGAGTACTGACGGATGAAACCCCCCCAGTGTCTCCGTACCTCACGGGATGCGTTTCTCCCAGTCGGCCCGTGTATATTTGTCCGTTGTTCCCAGCCAACAGCTTGTACAGCACACTTCAAGGAGCTTTCGAGGGCGCTAATCTATATTTTAAAGCAGAAGTGTACAGAGTGATGCGTGAGATAGGAACAGACAGAGCATATGTATATAAGTTACTCGTGAGTTACGCTCCGCTGACGTCTGTCTGCATATAAAGTCTTTATATTATATACTCTCGTAAGCGTGGGGGTTAAGGTCTGCTAGGTCCAACGTCTCTGCAAGTGAAAAACATAAACAAGCAGCACACCTGTTCTTATTTGACAGTTAACTGACATCCTTTTAGGAAACTCATAACAATGATGTCTGCTTGTTTTTCTCAGTCTTTCGAAACTTGAATAAATTCAATTAAAAGACTGTCGGGACTCTCGATGTGGAGCAAACTAAACTAAATGAAGCTCTTTGTTTAACTGAATAATTGCTATTTAGGTAAAGACAAAAAACTTAATTTACTGCATTGCATGGAGGCCTTGAATTTACCAAAGATCACACCTAAAAAGACCCCCGAAAAAGCCTGAATAATAATATCAATGTATTGAAAAAATTCTTTATTATTTATACGTCACATAATTGGTTCACTCTGTGGGACTGACCCACTTCGCCATGTGGTTAGCGTTCAATAAAGCCTTCGTGTGATGTCGCGTGAGGAGGTTTTTCAAAGTCCAACACAACTAAATAAAAAATAAATAGCACAAACATGCAATAAAATATCTGCTTGTCCGATGTGGCTTTAAAATATGAAACAAGAAGCTGGTAATTAAGACCCCAGAGATGCGAAATACAGACATCTGCTCTATAATGATAAAAGAAAACGAAATACATATCGTCTTCCAGGTCTCGGGACTCCCCTGAAGAGACCTGGTCCATGCCTTAGCCACAAGATGCATAGGTGTATAACATGGGAATATCAATATGCTTTAAAATATATATATATTTGAAATCTTTTTTTCCCCACAACGTGAAAACTCTATTTATCCCACTTGAACTATTTTGCGGAGAGAAGAAATAAAAAAGAAAAGAGCTGAATAAAACATGGATGTGGTTTGGCCTAAATTAATCTTGCATAGCCGAGTTTACAAGTTTATTCTGGAGGATGAAAGAGGACAACGGTGGAAACACAGTGAGCTGTCGTCACGCTTCAAAGACGAGCTCCAGTGAACTTGTTTGTCCTCAAACAGAAAACTTTAACTCTCGCGGCTCATCGGCATCTTCAGACTCACGACTTCACTGCAGGATGATTTCTCTCTCCTCGCCTCCTTCTCTCCTGGCCTCCTTCTCTCTGCTCTTTGCTGCAGTGCTGAGTATCAATAACCAATAGTTCAGACAGTGTTGAGCCTAGGTTGGTTGAAAACACGTCAAAGTGAAGACATGTTTTCATCTCGCCAAACAAACTG